>NC_056741.1:592260631-592294383 GCF_019279795.1 Protopterus annectens
ATAAGAAAACCTCTTTTATTTACACTTGTAAATTTTTCTAATTGAGAATACTTGGGATGACGACAAATTTTGAAGCTGGTGAAGAAAGCCTGGGGTGTCTAGCCATCACTGGAATTGGAAAAAACATGCATTCACACTGAGTCTTGAAATGTCTGGTGTGTCATCCCTGTGGAATGAGAGATCAGATCTGGACTGAAGAGACCAAAGAAGGGGAATCATACTTCACAAGGCCAAAAAGAGGCAATGAGGATGACCTCGCCCTTTGACTGAGTCTTTTCTGAAGAAATTTGGGGATTAGAAGCAAGGTGGGATAAGTGTAAAGGAGACCAGAGGGCCAAACATGAACTATAGGAGGTCTTGGTGAGGTCTTTGGGGGGGGGGACTAGGGCAAAGAACATGCTGCACTTGTTGAGGGGAGAGGGGGAGAGGCTAACAGATTGCAGTACAGTTGACTCCATCAATGGAAGATTCTCTCCGCCACTGCTTGAGTGAGACACCATTCATGAGGCATTCAAATAGTCCTGCTGAGTTTTGTTGGATACCACGTTGGATTTCCCCGGGATGCACACTGCTATACGAAAATGGTTGGAGGAGATCGCCCACTGCACATGATTCTCGACAAAGGGGGTAGGAGCAGGCTCCCCTCTATTTGTTGAAGTAACAAACCACTGACATGTTGTCTGTCTATATAGCAATCGTCTCTGGAGAAAGAGTTCTGAAAAGACCAGAATGCTAGGACCACCACCCTTATCTCCAGAACTTTGATATGCAAATCGGTCTCTTCTGGGAACCATGTGCCCTGGATCGTCCATCTCAAGAAATGCCCTCCAATGGGGAGGCATCCATGGCCACTGACAAATAGCTTTTACTTTGTTGACAAACTTTGCTGGACTGTATCCACCACAGAAGGGAATCATTGCAAACCCAATAAAGTTTTATCGGATATGCAAGAGGCTTTAGAAGGATTAACTACTTAACAGCAACAGTCCACTGAAGAACACGCTTATGGAAATGAGCTGTTGAGAGCAAGGTAACAGCTGCAGCCATTGATCCCAAGGCCTGAAGAACTAGTTTTGCTGGGGGAGAAGGGTGTGAAAAACTGTTTGACCTGCAGTCTAAAGGACTGTACTCTGGCGGAAGAAAGGCCAAATGACTGGTGGTGTTCAGGCAAGTTCCTATAAACTCAAAGACGTGAATGGGTTGAAGATGGGACTTGGTATAACTGACTGAGATACCAAAAGACTGACATAGGTTGGAGTAAGTAGTTTCTGGGCTTTTTTGAGGTTTACTCAGAAACAAATCGAAAAACTGCACCCAAAGCTCGGAAAAGCGCAATCTACGTCTGCAGCATGGAAGCTGCAAATGAGATCTGATGTATTATAGGGCTCTAAAGCATTATGGGTAAAGGAAGGAGCTCGAGAATCTGATCTGAGAGTCTAAAAGAAATGTGGCCGAGCCAGATCAGAGACCCATTCCCTGAGGAATGAATGAAAATTACATCATCAGATGAAAAGAATGACCTAGCCATGCATCCACATTCTGCCTAAAAAAAGAAGTTATGTACTCACCATAACGTTTCATTTGAGTTGTCCATTTTCATGTACTCTCAAAGAATGGATTTGGTTCCGATCCCTCGGAACCAACTCGGCTGCTTGCTAAAGCCAGTGGGCACCAAAGACTCTTGAGCTTCTCCCTTTACCCATAACGCACCTGGTTTATACCTCAGATTGAGCTTTGTGACAAAATAAGCAGGAGGAAAGAAAATTCCCATATTTCCAACGGGGACTATGTCTGGGTCTGTCACCACTTTAACAATAAGCCAGATTGTGAAAGAGGGCAGAGTCGACCCGTTCTTCCAAAAGAATTAGGTAGGGGGTTGGAGGGTAGGGAGTTGAAGATGCATAAAAATGGACAACTCGGATGAAACGTTACGGTGAGTACATAACTTCTTTATTTGAAGTTGTCAATTTTCAGGTTATCCTCAACGGATGGGACAGAGTCCCTACTACCTTATTTCCTGGGTGGTTCTGCAACATCATTGAGCCAAATGATGCTCTAACCCTGGAGACCAAATCCAAATTGTAATGAGTAATAAAAGTATGGGGTTTAGCCCAAGTTGCTGGTGCACATATGTTGTCCATGGATGCACTAGCTTGAAAAACATCTGAAGTAGCTATAGCTCTTGTACAATGAGTCTTAAAGGTTTTCCAAGTGTAACACCTGACATATGAGGATGACTTTACTCTTCAATCTGATGGGCTTCTGCAGAAATTTACGAATCAAAGGTATTGGTGGAAATGCATAAAGGACACCGGGGGACCAATTGTGTAGGACAGCATCCCTCTGGACCTCTCCCACTAGGGGGATTACGGCAAAATAGCTACTGCATTTGCTTTTTAGGGGAGAGGCAAAAAGGCAGCAGCAAGGCTGGCCCCATGATCGGAAAATTCTCTCCGACATACTGAGGGACTACCCGTAAGGTAAGAGAATGGACCTGCTTAATTTGTCTGCTATCACACTGGACTTCCCTGGAATGTGCATTGCTATGAGAAAGCAGTTTGATGAGATCGCTCACTGCCACACTCTTAGGGCTTCTCGACATAGTGGGCAAGACCTGGTTCTTCCTTTTTTGTTGATGTACCAGACTAATGGCATGTTGTCTGAATCGCTATCGTTATGGAGGACAGAACATCTTGACACTCTTGTAATGTCAAAAGCACTGCCCTCATCTCTAGAACACTAGTATGTAATGAGGCCTCTATCGGGGGAAAAAGTGCCTTCCCACTGTATTGCCCCTCCCCAATCCAGCAGGGAGGCATCTGTGGTCACTGTGGCCTTGGGCTGAGTGGGAGAAAAGGGATGTCCTTGTAGAATTTGTTCTGAATGAGTCCACCACGTTAGATTGTGCTTGCAAATGTTGGTGATGGGAATGGGTCTGTCCACAGGATGGGAAAGTATCAACCACCGTGCAGCAAGCAGCCACTGAAGAATTCATATACATCTGACCAGGGGTACAAAAGTAATTGATACTGCCGTGAAGCCTAATGTTCGGAGGACTAATTTGGCAGGGACTCTGTTTCTGTTGATTATGGTCAAGACTTGTCTTTGAATTGTCAGCAATCTTTGCGGAGGAAGAGAGGTTATGGTGGGTTTTGTATTTAACACAGCACCTATGAATTTCTAGGGTGTGGGTAGGTTCCAGATGACATATTTCGTAGCTGACTGTTATTCCCAAAGAAGAGCACAGTTTGAAGGACTTCTTGTTTGGTTTCTACGAGTTGATGCCCGGTCATGGCAGTGATGAGCCAGTCTTCTAGGTATGGATGTACGTTGAATCGGTGCAGTCTCAAGTGAGCTGCTACTACTGTCATGCATTTGGTGAGCACCCTGGGGACTATGGTGAGACCAAAGGACAGTACTCTGAACTGGTAGTGACTGGTTACCAGCCAGAAGCACAAGAATCTCCTTGACCACCTGTGCATTTTTATGTGATAGTATGTGTCTTGGAGGGCTATGTAGCACATTCAGTTGTCCTTTTCCAAAAATGGAAGAATGGACTGAACCGTGGTCATCCAGAATTTGATTCGATGAACCAATTTGTTTGGTTTGCTTAGATCTAGAACGTCTCCAGTCCCATGTCTTTTTTGACACTGAAGAATTTTGAGTAAATTCCAGATACCATCTGGTCTGGGGGAAATTCTGGATGACTCGCTTTTGTAGTAGCTCCTACCAGCTTTTATATTTCTAGTGCTGCTTGTTCCCTTTGATTGGGTGGGACATCCAGGATTTCTTGTAGGATGAAGGATTGAGTGAAAAGGGTATAATATAACCTCTGGATATGATTCCCCTACACCCATTTGTCAGAAGTTATCTGTAGCCAGGCTCTCTGGTGCAGGGAAAAACGACCCACGACTACCACCAGAGAAGGGCAACTGGGCCTCCATTCAGGAGTGTTGGAAGGGTTTGCCATAGAATGAATCTCAAACTCTGGTTTCACAGACCCCCTCTGCCACGAGGTCAGCGTCTTCCATTGGCGCTCCCCCTCTGCCCCTGAGGAAGCTGTCATCACGTGCATGTCAGGAAAGAATCCTGGGACTTACTGAACCACATTTTTTACCGGTGCACTGGTTCCTCAAAAAGGGTCTCTGAGGGGTGGAAAAAAGTACATCCACTGCAGAGAGAGTCTTTCCATCTTTCTCACACTTAGTGAGCGTGTCTTTCACTTTGGGCCAAAACAAAATGGTGCCATCAAAAGGAGCACTGACCAATGCAGACTTGAAGGGTTCCGCGTAGTCACACAAACGTATCCAGGCATGCCTCCTTACGGCTATGCCTTAACAGATGGCTCCTGTCATCCCTTCGCCTTCATGTGAAATGAACCTCATGGATGAGTTGGAAATGGAAGTCAGGGTGGCCAATTGAGAAGTTATGGACTCCCGAACATTGCCAGTAACTGCTCCTGAGAGGGTTTCTGACAGTTCTTAAATCAGATCCCAAGGCAACCTCGTAAAATGTGTCAATAATTCAAAGCCTGCAGACTAAAGGTCAATGAGGCATAAATTCACTGCCCTAGTCTAGCCATTGTCCTGGACTCCTTGTTGGGAGGATGAATAATGGAATACTCATTTGCCAGTTCCTTTTTGCTGGCTGCTGCCACGACCATGGCACCTACCAGTAAGCCTTTGGTCCATAAGGGTTTGTGTAAGGCTACAATAATAATTTTGTCTGGTCTCCAGGGTACTGGCTCAATAGTGTCGGGGGCCTTCCACACCCACTGAGAGATCAACTCAATGAGCTCATCAGCAGATGGGGTCAGCGAGGAGGTGGATGGTTGGGTGCCAAAGGCTTGCAGGTACACCGATTCCTCCAATTTAGGATTGCTGGACTGCCAACCACCTCTCTATGTTTCAAAATTTCTAGGATGTCTCCAAAGGAGACATCTTCAGGAGGTGATCATGGAGATCCGTCTCCCTCCTCGAAATCTGTCTCTTCAGTGTATTATTCTTTAGCTGAATCAATGTGTTTCCTCTTGCACTTCTTCCAAGGAACCCCTCAGGTCTGGGGAAGTCTCGGAAGATGACGTTCCCATAAGGCCTTGACACCCGCTGTCCAGCTGGAAGAAGTGGGTGAGGGTCTGCAGCAAGCAGTGACTTGGCAGGTTGTTCGGGGGGGGGGACCAACTAATGTCTTGGAGTAAACAAGGCCCTCTCCATTGCTTCAAAAGCTGATCCACCCACAGTAAGAAGGGAGTCTGGGCCCGAAAGAACAGCGGTTGGCTCCCCAGTCTCCCCTTGATCGGGGCATCTGTCTCCCGAAGCAGAGGCTGGAGCAGAGATAATGTGTGCCAAGCCTCTGAGGAGGACAGATGACTCTGAAAAAACTTGGGTCGAATCAAACTCCTTGGAAAAGGCAGGACAGGTATGGCCCCGGGAGATCAACAGTTCCGACCAAGCCAGAGAACTCAGTCAGAATTGGCACCAAAGAACAGGAACATTTCGGAGCTGAAACAGTCGGTGCCAGACAACTCGGAACAGAGGTCCCTGAACTTGTAGTAGTAGTCAGAGGAGGAAAGGTGCTTGGAGGGTGAAAGTAGAAGGTTCCTGAGCCGATGGGTAGGAGGCCTAGAAGTCCTAGTGACTCCTTGTGCCCAGAGAATCCCTCACACCACTTTTTCCAGCTCTTCTTCAGTAAAGCTTCTGGAAAAACAAGTGGACTTTGCAGGGGAAGAAGGTCGATCCAGGAAGGGGGGGGGGGTGGCAGCCTATCTGGGTAAGGGTCAATTGAAGGAGAATACCTGGACCTCGGTATGGCTATGAACTCTTTGGTTGGCACCAAAGTAGACGGTGTTGAAGGCATTGTCTTTTCTGAAGATGGAGCCGAAGAAACTGATGGCACCATCTGTTGAGCTGTGTGTTCCAACATGGCAGATGGAACTGACGGTTTTGACTTCTTCATGCTCGGAGCCAAGGAAGGTATCAGCACCAATGAGCCATGCTTTTATTTCCTCTGATGATTCAAAAGATGAGCAGGATGAAGCTGGACTGGACCTAGAAGATTTAAACTTTTGTTTAGTAGAATCTTTTGGAGGCAACCCAGAAATAGCTACTCCGAAGGATGAGGGTAGCAAGCCTTTGAAAATCAACTAATTTATCCACTCCACTAGAACACTACAGCTAAAAGAGTGGCAAATGGAGCAATCTTCTTGCATGTGGAGAGGACCTAAACAAAAAACACAAAGTGAGTGCTGATCGGAATAAGGTATTTTGAGAGACCACTTAGCACACCTTTTAAAACCAACAAGGGAGGGGGGTTCTCTCTCTCTCTCTCTCTGTCCACCATGGCAAGCGCAGGAAAGACCGAATCAGAATGAACATACACACACAGGGAGAAGGAATGTAAAGCTAGAAACTTTTTTTTAAATAATGAAAGAGGGGAAAGGAAGAAGGAAATGGAATACCAATGATGGAATACCAACGATGGTATGTAAAGGTAGCTACCACAAGGGTACAGGGAAGATACTAGCAATAGCATCAAAGATGTACTAAAAGTACAAAAAGAGTAAAGAAAAGGTCAGAAGAGGTAGGTGCATTAGGAGTAAAACAGAAAGTACTCAATAAGGGGAATATGAAGAAAAACTATAAAAAGTTTCACTTACCTGAAAGCTTGAGAGAAAAGGTAACAACCATGTCTGAAGCAGAAAGAGGCAAACGAGATCAGCAGTATTCAGCCAGGTGTATTATGGGTAAAGGGTGAAGCTCGAGAATTTTGGTGCCTACAAGCTTTAGAAAGCAGCCGAGTCAGTTCCAAGGGATAGGAACCGAACCCGTCCATTGAGGATACATGACAACTTAAGATCTGCAGTTATGGAGCTTACAGGATTATAGAAAAACTAAGGTTTTAAGCAGGACATTTATTTCTTAGTGGTGACTAGAATTTAGTTTGTAACATGGAAATGTGTTAGTGGAGCCAAAAAGAGAAATAACTAGAGAAGGCAGATTGTAAATAAGTATATGAAAGTATCTGGTATGGAAAATATTTTAGGAGCAGCAGAGCAGAGAGAATGTACACATAATTCTGTAAGATATAACAGGGCTAGGCTAGACAGAAACCATATTATCAAATGAGAATAAACATTTAGTTGAAAGTATCAAGACCCATCCAGTAATGATATCTGACTACACACCTATAAGAGTTAAGCTAAAGATGCAAGAAACTAAAATAAAAGAATGGCATTTGTGCTTCCTTACACAAAAAGTGGGAAATTAAAGAAACAGGTAATAAATAAAATTAGAGAGTTATTAATGTAAATAGAAAACTGGGATAAATTGAACGTGGATTTTAAAAGTATAGTGGAATTAAAGACAGGAGTTGTGGGAGAAAAGATAAAAAAAAAAAATGATTTGCAAGGTTTGGCAAAAGTTAATACTGCAGAGGAGGGGAAGCTTTAAGAATGAGAAAGGAAGGGATCATCTGGACAATACACATACGAGTTTAGGAAAAGTTAAGGTTATGTGCTCACCATAATTTTTATTCTTCGTCAACTACTGGTTTCAGATTTGACCTCGGATCCGACTCAGCTGCATTTACTAGATTCTTGGATCCAACTCTCAAGCTTCTCCCTTCACCCATAATGCTCTGTCAAACTGCAAGACCTCAGACCGAGTCTGCTGCCTTATAAGCCATAGGTGTAACTAACCATAGGTTAAGACAAAAGTGAGGCTAGTACTAGAAGACTGGGGCTCAAACCTGGAACACAGGTTCCACAACAACCATAACGTTCCTCCAGAAAATAAATGGAAGGGGGATGGAGGATGGGGAACTGAGTAAGAATGAAAATGGACAACACAGATGCATAGTTATGGTGAGTATATAACCTTAATATCGGATGCTGTCCTTCTCATTTGTTCCTCAACTATTGAGGCAAAGTTCCCAGCTACATGAACCTTGGGTGACCCTCAAGGAAGAATATTCTGAAGTATTTCAGGAAAAAAGAAGTTATGTACTCACCATAATGTTTTGTGCTGTCGATCTTCATTTATCCTTGACCTATGGGACTCTGTTCCGAGTCTCGGAACTGTCTCTGCCGTTACAACAGCTTGTGTGAACCAAAAACTCCTGAACCAAGTCCCTACCCCAGAATGCCTCTCTCTACATCAACTCAGATCGAGTTTGAAGCTATAAGGAAAGACCCGGAAAGGAGAAGTAATACTATAACCATTGAGGACCCTATGTCCAAGGTCATACATGAAGAAACAAATAACCAGGACTAGGATCTGTTCCTCAAGAAGTCTGAAGGAGAACGAAGGAGGGTGGGGTGCCAAGCATAAATGAAGATCGACAACACAGATGGAACATTATGATGAGTACACAATGCCTTTATCTGATGTTGTCAATCTTCATTTATCCTTGACATATGGGACAGCGAACCCCAGCTACCTTGCATCTTGGGAGGCCCTATGGAAGGAAATTCCTGAGCACCAAAGAACCAAATAAGGCTGTTCTCCTGGAGACCAGATCCACTTTGTAATGAGTAATAAAGGTATGCGGAGAAGCCCAAGTCATGGCTGCACAACTGTCATCCATGGAAGCCGTAACGTGGAAAACGGCAGATGTGGCAATAGCCCTTGTGGTGTGTGCTTTAACTGGGGTCGTCAATCAGAGGTTTTTCTTGCTGTAGACAAAGGCAATATATTCCCTTAACCACAGACAATGCAACCTTTGAAACTGATCTACCTCATGGAAGGACCTGAAAAGGAAGCAAATAACTGGTCCGACTTTTTGAAATATTTAATTCTGTTGAGAAAAAAATGTAATTGTCTATGAACATCCAATAAATGTAAGTAGTATTCTCCCTTGCTGGAAAAATTAGGGAAGAAAATGGTCAGTTCAATGGAGTGACTAATGTTACTTTCAGACACGATATTTGGAAGACAGGATGGATTGGCTCTTAACGATACCCTGTCTTTATGAAAACTCCAATATGGAGGTTTTGAGGATAACACATGAATCTCTGAAATCCTTCTAGCGGATGTAATGGATATTAAGAAAATGGTCTTCCATGAAAGAAATTTCAAATCACAGGCAGCCGCAAGCTCAGTCAAGTCAAAGAAAACTGTCATTCAGAACTACACAGCAGTGTAGCTGAAAGAAATTACAATGCTTCGTTCTCAATGTAGGAAACAGCTATATATGTAGACAGAGAAAAATTAATAAATATCACAGCAGAAATTTAACAAGTAACCATTAGTAAGTAAAGTAGGACAGCAATGACCCACACCCATTCCAGTTCAGGAGGCAAGGAAGAATATGAAAGGTGATATTGCCAAATTAAAACTGAAATAAAAACAGCATATATATAATTAGACTGACTTATTGCACAGTTTGTATATTGCACTTTACAGTCCTTCAATGTGGTGGGTAAGCTATCTTAGTATTGCACTTGGTTATTGCACATCCATAAAATAAGCCACTTGATAGGCTAGTAATGTAACAGAAGTGGTTGAGTGTTTCGACAAACTCATGGTTTGTTTTTGCCAAGAGTTCAATAATCTAATGGAGAGTGGAAAGAAACTATTATTTAGTCTGGTAGTCTTACAACGCAGGCATTTGTATCTCCTGCCTGAGGAGAGGCAAGTGTACAGACCATTGGCAGGATGTGTTGGATCACTGGAAATCTTTCTGGCCCTATCAATGCACTGGCATTTGTAAAGATCTTCCACAGGTGTAAGGCATGCGCCAATGATTCTTTCTGCTGACCTTACAACTCTTGAGAGCCTTCCGATCCTGATTGTTACAGCTCCCATACCAGACTATAATGCTGTTGGTCATCACACTTTCAATGGTGCCCCTATAAAAGGTCTGACGTATGGAGCTTAGTAATTTTGCCTTCCTGTTTCCTTAGAAAGTGCAAGCATTGCTGAGCTTTTTTGACTGTGCTGGATACATGGACTGACCATGATAAATTCTCCGTGATATGAATACCCAAAAACTCTTGTACTCTTGACCCTTTCACTGGACGAAGGATTGCAGAAACAAAGTAAGATCCCAGGGAATGAGGGGTTCACCATAAGGAGGCTTTAACCTTAATGTTCCCTTTAAAAAACCTTGCACAGTCTATGTGAAATTAAAGATTGTCCTTCAAAGCAGTTATGGAAATTAGAAATAGCAGCAAGCTGAACTCTATTGGTAGAAGCTCCTTGTTCGAAAAGCATAGACAAAAACTGTAAAACCTCTTCAACTGATGCTGAGAAAGGATCAAGTTTATCACTTAGCGGCCATAAGGAAATTCTTTTCCATTTGCCAAGGTACAGTCTTCCTTGTGGAAGGTTTACGGGAAGCTAGCAAATTTTTTTGAACTGGGGAAATAAGTTATTTCATCTGGCAATCAATGGAACTGGAGCAACCAAGCTGTAAGCTTGAGTTTTTTCAGATTGGGGTGAACTAGTCCCTGAGGTTGGAACAGGAGATCTGGATCTGGGTCCAGAGTTCATGGACGTTGAAGTAGGTAAGGCCAAAGAAAGGGGAACCAAACTTGTCGAGACTAAAATGGGGCAATGAGAATCACTTTGCTCTTCAACCTTATGGCCTTCTTTAAGAAAAGGGGTATTAGAGGAACGGGGGGAGGAAAGGAATACTGTAGTCCCAAGGGCCAATCTTAAAGAAGAGAATCTTTCGGGAACTCCACCCAAGGGGGGATTAGGGCGAAGTAGCAGCTGCACTTGTTCTTGGGGGGATGCAAACAGATCGCAGCAAGGCTGGAGTCAGTGATGAAAAATCGCCTTTGCTACTCTGGAACTGAGAGACTACTTGTGAGGTAGGAGGCTGCATCTGCTCAAATTGCCTGCTATCACGTTCAAGCTCCCCGGGATGTACATTGCTACCAGAAAGCGATTTGAAGATATCGGCCATTGCCACACTTTGAGAGCTTCTTGACAGAGGGGGGTAAGACTTGGTTCCACCTTTCTTGTTGATGTACCTTACTACTGATGTTGTCTGACAGAAATGTGATTGTTCCTAGAGGGAGGACAGTTTGAAATGCTTGCAACACTAACAGCACTGCCCTCAGTTACAGAACACCGATATGCAGATTGGCCTCTACTGGGGACCAAGTGTCTTAGACAGTCCTTGCCTGAAAATACCCCCCACCAGATCTGGGAGGCATCAGTGGTCAGTATGGCCTGGGGATGGGGTGAAACAAACAGCCGGCCCAAAGGAACTTCCTCGGATTCCATCCATCAAGGTAAATCCTTCTTGCAATGACTGATTGGTAATTCAGATGAGATGAGACAGAAGATGAGTGAGGATAGATCATTGGGAGGATAGAAGCCACTATAGGATTCTGATGTGGAACCTTGCTAGTGGTACTAATGCAATGGCTGCCGCCATGGATCCCAGTGCCTGTAGAATTAGTAATGCGGGAACATTGTCGCTGAAGAGAATAATGTCTACCTGTGATCTTATTTTCTGCAGTCTGAGTAGGAAGAGAGGCTATGCAAGAGGTCATATTCAGCCAGGCTCCTATGAATTCCAATTGATGGGTCGGACTTGGTTGAAATTTGGCGAGATTCACCTTTATACCTAGACAAGAGCAAATGCGTATGGTGAAATCTCTTTGTTCGAGTAGATGCCTGGTGGGGGGTGGGGGTGGGGGGGTGGGGTAAGGAGCCAGTCATCCAGATATGGAAACACTCAGAATCCGTGCAGTCTCAGGTGAGCTGCTACTGCTGAAATACATTTGGTGAACATCCGGGGGGCTGTGGTGAGATCAAAATGCAGGGCTCAGAACTGATAAGGACTGGCTCTTAGCTGGTAGAGGAGGAACCTCTTGAAGCACTTGTCCATTTTTATGTGGTAATACACATCCTGAATGTCTACAGAGCACATTAAGTAGTCTCTCCCTAAGAAGGGAAGAACAGACTAAACTGTGACCATCCGGAATTTTGTCTGTTGAACAAACTTATTCAGAAAGCAGAGATCCAAAACTGGTCTAGCCCCCTGCATTTTTGGCACCAAAAAGAACCTTGAGTAGAACCCAGATCCTATCTTGTCTGATGGGACTTCTTGGATGACTCTTTTTTTAGTAGCTTTTGAATTTCTAGACCTGCCTGATCCCTCTTGATTGGGTGGAACATCTGGGATCCTTCTTTCTGGTTTTTGGGTGGAACATCTGGGATCCTTCTTCCTAGTTTTGGGGTAAGTTCAAATGGAATAAAGTAACCTCTGGTAATGATCCTTAGCACCCAAGCATCTGTAGTTATATTTTGCCAGGCTAGTGGGTGCAAGCACAGTCTTCCCCTGACTGTTTCCAGAGGCAAGCAATCGGGCTTCCCTTCAGGAGCACTGATAGGGTTTTTCCCCCGAGAAGGGAATCTCTGGAACCTAGATTTTGTGGGCCACCTCTGCCGCATGGTCAGCGTCTTCCATTACAGCTCCCCACCCTATCCCCTGGGCAGTCACTACCACATATGTCCTGGAAATGCCCTTGGGTTTTCTTGAAACATTTTCCTGCTTCTCTGGTTCCTGGAATAGGGAGCGTTGGGGAGCAGAACAACATATTCCCACTGCAGATAGGGTTTTACCATATTTTTCACACCTGGCAAAGGTATCTAACTTTGGGGCCAAAAAAGGGAAGATCTGTCAAACAAAGCACTGATGAATGAAGACTTGAATGGCACCGCAAACTCACAAGTGCATCCAGGCATGCCTCCTTATGGCTACACCTGAACCTGCTGCCCTAGTCAACCCTTCGGATGCATGTGCAATAAAGTCTCATGGACAAGTTAGAGACAGACTCTAGGGTGGCAAGCTGGGAAGCTACTTTATCCTGTACCTCAGACATCTCCCGTGAGGGTATCTGAGAGCTCCTTTATCAGATCCCTCTGAACTTTAGTGAAGTGCACCATGAAGTTCAACGACCACAAGGCAAAGGTCAAGGAAGCGTAAACCCGCCTCCCAAATCTGTCCATTGCCCTAGACTCTCGGCTAGGGGGATGAACTGTGGAACTTTCTTCTGCTAGTTCCTACTTGGTGGCTGCCACAACCAACATGGCATCTACTACTAAACCTCTGGCCCAGTGCTGATGGTCCTCTGGAACTGAAAGGATTTTATCTGGGCTCCTGAGGATAGGTTCTATCAAATCAGGGGCCTTCCATGCCTACTGGGCGATCAGTTTAATAAAATCATCAGCCAGCAAGGTCACCCAAGAGGTGGATGGGCGAGCACCGAAGGCTTGCAAATACACAGACTACTCTGAGAATGGGTCTTGGGGTTTCCAGCCACCCTTCTGTTTTAAAATTTCAAGAATGTCTCCAAAGGAGATGTCTTCTGGAGGTGACCAGGGGGAACCCTCCCTGTCATTGAAGTCCGTGTCTTCTGTGACAGATTCCTCAGGGGAATCAAGGTGTTTCCTTTTTCACAACCTCTTCTGAGGCACCTCTTCAGTGGGAGCTTCTGTGGAGGAATCGGAAGTGGAAGGACCCTGTACGGGGGGGGTGTCCTGTGGCTTTGAGTGTCCGGGCATAGAGATTGGTGGAAATTCTGGACAAGAGGGGATCCTGGGAAAAAACTCCAATGGGGGAGAAACTAGCTGGGAGCCTGCAGAGGTTAAGGTCCTCTCCATAACTTGAGAGGCGGATGGGAGCCCCGGAGCTGGGAAGGACAACCTTGGAAATGTGGTCCACCCTGCTCCCAGGAACCCATCAAGGTCAAAGCCAAAAAAGAGCCCACAAATGGTGTCGGTGAGCTACAACCCCGGGAGTCCATCAGTTCTGAAGAAGCCGAGGAACTCAGCGCAGAGACTGGGGGCAAAGACATGACAGCTGTCAGCACCAGGACAGCTGGAACTGGGGAATTTGGAGTAGATGTCTCTAAAACCGCAGTGGTAGTTAGAAGAAGAATGTCTGGTGGAGTCTTTGGCGAAAAGGGCCCATCTTCAGAAGGGAGTGAAGCCTGGGAAAAAGTGGAAAGACCCCTTGCCACGATGAGATGATCCACTAACCTAACAATGTATAGTTCTATGAGACTCTTCGAGAAATGGACCGAAAAGGCTGAAAAAGATTCTCACCTCTCTTAAAAAGGGGCTTGGCAGTTGCCCCACAAAGAGGTCTAGTGATGGAGAATACCTGGCTCTAGGAACCAAAGGAAATCATGGTTCCAGGGCTAATGGTGCCAGGGAGAGAAATGGTTCCAAAATTACAGATGGCACTGTAACCGGCACTAAGGTAGGAGACGTGACTTGAAACGTTGGCACAGAGGTGGACAGTACCGAAACTTAAGGTGCAGAGGTAGTCACTACGACCGGAACCGAAGATGATGTAGGTTTTTTTTGTATCCACCTACGGTTCTGAAAAAGTTGTGGGAGCTGAAGGTTTAGATTTCTTATGTGCTGGAGCCAAAGGGGACGCCAGCACCAAGAAACTCCTCTTTTTAGCATGCTCAGTTTTTGGGGAAGGGGAAGAAGATGATGGAGAAGACGCCTTAGATTTTGCAGTTCTAGGCTAGCTGGACAAGACCTCCTCAAAGGGCATTTTTATCAGACCTTTTAAAATAAGTTTATTTTTCCTCTCTACAAGGGCCCAGTGACTAAAAGCTTGACAAATATCACACTGTTGTAAGTGCGCCGGGCCCAAGCAATAAATACAAGAAGAATGGCCATCTGAATTTGGCATTTTTCTGCCACAACCAGAACATTGCTCGAGACCAGTCGTACCCTTGCTCTTATCTGCCATGCTGATTGGGAAAAAAGATCAACTGCAGAAACACTCATGCTACAAAGCCACACACACGCACACAGAAGAGAGGAAAGAGAGAAGGGCTACCAACGATGGTAAGCCAAAAAACTACCAGGGGTAGAAGATAACACATGGTAGGAAGAAAGGGGATAGTACACTCACTCAAAGAAGCGATAAAAGATTGAGAAAACCTACCAGAAAAAGATGCAAGTAAGGTTAACTGGGTGGGAGAAGAAAGGCTTTAGAAAATCTTTAATAGCAGTAGAAGAAATAATAAAACTTTCACTTAGCTCAAGGAGAGTTCACTTGATGCATCTTTATGAGAAGAGCAGCAAACGAGATTGGAGTTCATTCAGAAAAAGGCATTATGGGTAGGGACTTGGCTGAGAAATTTCTGGTTCGCGTGAGCTGTTGTAAAGGCCAAGCTGGTTCTGACACTCGGAACAGAGTCCCATATGTCAAGGATAAATGAAGACTGACATCATATCCAAAGGCAGTCCTGTTCTGGAAGTCAAATCCAATTTGTAATGAGCAATAAAGGTACAAATATTACACTAGGTAGCTGTTGCACAAAAGTCATCAATAGAAGTTCAAAGTGAATGATGTAGCCATGGACCTGGAGACTGCTTTAGGGGGCCTGGCTAGAGACAAACCTCACTGACTATAAACAAAGGAAATGCAATCAGTCAGCCACTTGGCTAAGGCAGTTTCAGAAACGGGTGACTATAGACATTGTCGGTTTGAACTGCAAAAGTCCCAAGAAGAAGGGCATCCTGGAAGACCTGCAACACCAGCAGGATCGCTTTCATCTCTAGGACACTGATGTGCAAATTGGTCTCTTCTAGGGACAACGTGATTTGGACTATCCATCCCAAGAAATTCCAACCCACTCCAGTTGGGAGGTGTCCTTGGTTACCGGGGGTGGAAGAACAAGAGGGCAGCCTTGGGAAAATTCGTCGGACTGTATCCACCAACATAGGTGGTCTTTGCATACTCGTGAGTTGGACTGGTAAGGACAAAAGATGGTGAAGAAATGACCATTGAACAGCTAGAGTCCACTGAAGAATGCATATAGAAAAACTGGCCATAGCAACCAAGGTTATGGCTCCTGCCATTGACTAAGGCCTGAAGAATACGTCTGTCTGGGGGAGAAGGTTTTTTAATAACTTGCTCCACTTGCCACCTAGATGGTCAGTACTTGGTGTGGTGGAAGGCAGGTTATCTGACCGACTCTGTTCAACTGAGCACCTAGGAACTCCAAAGCTCTGAACGGGTTGAAGATGAGACTTGCAGATGTTAACATGAAATGCCTAGGAATTGAAGCAGCAAGTAGTCCCTGTATTTTCCTAGAAGATGCCTCACTGGGGCAATGAGCAGCCAGTCATCTAGGTATGGAAATACTCAATCCCAGTTGGTCTCTACTGAGCAGCTACCACTGCCACACATTTGGTAAACACCCTGGGCATTGTGATGAGACCAAAGGGTAGTGACTGGCCCTCAGCTGAAAGCATAGAAATCTCCAGGATTGTCTGTTAATCTTAATGTTATAGTATGAATCCTGAAGATAGATGGGACACATCCAATCATCCTTGTGAAGAAAAGTCGGAAGAGACTGAACCATGACCATTCAGAACTTTAACTTCTTTACAAACTGATTCAATTTACTTAGATCCAGAACTGGTTTCCCCTGTTTTTTTTGGCAATAAAAATAATCTTAAGTTATGAATCCTTTTTGGTCTGGTGGGACCGCCTGGATGAATCTTGTCTAGCAGCTTTTGAATTTCTAGAGCTGCGGCGTCCCTCTGACTGGGTGGAACGCTGGAGAGCCTTTTCCTTTTGCTTGGGGGAATATGTAAAACTGATATGAAATAACCTCTGGATATGACTTTTAGCACCCAAAGAAACTTTTGTTATTGATGCCCAGACATCGGGGTGCACTTGCAAGCATCCCCCCCCCCCGACTTTATCCAGAGGTTGGCAGTCGGACAACTTTTCATGAGCGGTGAAAGAATTTATCTGAAAAGGAGTCTCAGAAACCCTGATTCTGCAGACCTCCCCTGCCATGAGGACGTCGTCTTCCATTAGAACCCTCACCCCTCTGGGGGAAGTATCCTCGTGTAAATCTTAAAATGACCCTGGGGACTTATGGAACCACATTTTCTTACCTAATCATCGACTCCTGGAAAACAATCACTGGGAGTAGAAAAACACATCCCTATGGTGGACTAGTTTTTTCCATCCTGGTCACTCCGGGAAAGCATATCCTTAACAGTGGGGCCAAACAAAGATGATCCACAAAAAGGAGCATTGGTGACAAATCTGAAAGGCTCTGCAAAGTCGCACAAGCGCATTCAGGCACGTCTTACAACAGCTATGCTTAAGCACAGTTGCCCGTAAGGTACCCTCAGCAGCATGGGAAATTAACCTCAAACACATTACAGATTGACAGAAGAGTGGTCAGTTTTATGAGACTTCTTGTAGTTTTCCACGGACATGGATTCGGAAGGGGATTTGGAAAGCTTTTTAGTCAAATACCACTGCAGCCTAGTGAAATGTACCAAACAGTTTAGCGACCATAAAGCAAAAGGTGCTGAGGCGAAAATGTGCTTCGTGAATCTGTCCAATATCCATGCCTTGACCCTGCCCAAATCCATGTCTCTACAGGGGAGTCGGACCCAAGCTGTCCAATGCCAAAGCCCCAAGAGGCAGGGACGGTTCTGACCACCTCAGAATGGAACTCAGCCCCCCTGGACCTGGCACCGATACTTTGGCTCCTAGACTTGTCCTGCTCCAAGAGAATTTGTGCCTAATAAGTCAAGGAAGCAGATGGAGTTGAAGACCTAGCTGTCTTCGGGACAGACACCAATATTCTTGGGTTTCTCAGTTCCAAAATCGCTGGTCGGATCAAAGGAGAAATCACAGTACTGGAAGCAGAAAGGAAGCTCACAGATCTAATGGGAGATGGAACCAGGATAACCCCATCTGAATCTCAGGAACTTCATTATCTTATCCACTTTGGCTTCAGAAAGGCTCCTGGAGGACCTAATGGAGGATGTGGTAGAATACGGCTGAGAGACTCTCCTTAGGGTTTCCTGAAGGAAAGGAGAATGTAGACGAGGAGACAGAAGCTTCAGAGACAAGCCTGGGGACCGAATTCTTGGAAACTTAGGATGGGAAGGTGTCAGGTCCAAGGATGTCAGAACAGACTGTTTTTGCTTTGGATCCAAGGGTGTCAGATCAGATTTCTTTTGAACTTTAGTAGGAGGTGCCAAAGGAGGAGATGACTTAAAAGAACATGCTGAAGACAGCTTTCTTGATTCCTTTGCCTCTAAAGAGGCCTTAGATGCTTTTGTGGGGGTTTGAGCCCCTACAGCTGAAGAACAAGAAAAAGGTGGCAGAAAGCCCATTAGAATCAGCTTGTTACAATGATCGCTAAGGGTGCTGGAATTAGATCCTGTGCAAAAGGAGCAGTCTGTATCAAGTGTGAAGCACCCAAATAACAGATGCACCCCCTGTAGGCATCAAAATTACAGATCTTGTGCCCATTATTTGCTCACTCATCTCAAGGATTGACTACAGCAGAAAGGGTCTTATCAACTTCCTTCCAGAAAAAAGGTGAGGAATACCAGTGCCTGAAGTGACAGCCACCAAGAACAGAGAAATAATCTTCCAAGAAAGAGACAACAAAATGGTAGCTCATGGAAGAGCAAAGTAAGGCAACACTACCGGACACCTGGGGCCATCCTGATCCGACAAAGGTCTGCCCCCTTTTGGGGAATTGGGTAGCCCTAGAAGAACAGGAAGAAGCTTGGGTTACATCATACAGACATGTCATTGTAGTTAACTACGTTTTCCTCTCCTGAATGTTTTTCATTCAGGACCTTCTGGAAAGCCTGTACAAAGAAAATCTTATCCAGAAATGTCTGCCTAAGTTTGTTACATATTTTTTTTGTCTCCAGTTTTTTTTAAACAAGAAACATTATTATTAAATCATCATGTATTACAGAACGTTACATTTATATAAATGAAAATAAACCATAGCGAAACAATCTCAGTTATAAACTGTATACATTCCAAACCATGCTGACAAAACTGTAGCTGCAAGCATTACACATCACTTTTAACATATCCAATTATTGTTGGTCAATCATTACACAGCTCATTCAAGTCCCACCTTCTTTTAAACCTCGTTCCTAATCTGCATGTATTGATTCCACAATTCCCATTTCTCCTATGTAATTTGCTCTTACCCTTTTCTAAAGATCCAGTTCCAGTTGTTTCATCTCGGTTACTTATCTTCACTACTTCTAGTAAAGTTGGTTTATACTTTGATTTCCATTTTCCAGTAACTGCTTTTTTGGCAAGCATCATAATTAGACTCAAATTATTAGACTCAAAAAGGCCTTACTGTGTCCAATCTTTTGGCTTGCTGGGGCCGCATTGAGTGAACAGAAATTGCCTTGGGGCCGCATACAAAATATATCATATAGTTAACTATTTTGCTGCCGCGGGTGACCAAAGTCGACCTCCTGGGTGTACTGTAGGTGCATTCGAGCAATGAATAAATGTAACAAATGCCAAATATTTGCCTTAAAATTCTAATTCTCATTCTAATTTTATAATCTAACAGTTAACGCTAACATCTTAGTTTATATATATATATATATATATATATATATATATATATATATATATTTTTTTTTTACAAATAAACAGATATTCACTACAGCACTAGCAAACCACTCCAGCAGTTCAACTATGTAAAATGTCAACATTAGCAGTCCTACAATACTATAATCCACAAAAATAAGCCAACAAATTTGGAATAAAGTAAATTATTCACATTACTGACTTAAAACAATTCTGAATAAGCAACAAGAGGGTCTCACCCAAACAAATGACTGGTAACAGAAACATGGTCTCAAGCTAAATGCCAAAAAAATGCATCATCCCGTTTGGGGAGAGTGATGTCCCCACAAATTATCACACTAATAATGTTGTAAGCACGCAATCAGTCATGGGGTACTTAGGCACCCAGGTCGATAGAAACCTGACTGTTGACCACCATGTTGTCCCCATTGTATGGAACGTTTTTTACATGGCCCACCTCATTAGTAAGGGTATCTCATCCAGGGACAAGGAGGTCATAACATCCCTGTAGTCTTCCTTCATAAGAGCCATTATTGAGTGAAACACCCCTTTTGGCATGTGCCTCAGCAAAACTCCCTGCCGAAAAAAAAGACTACAACCATTTCTGACAAAAAGCTCAAAGGACTAAGTTCACTTAGTTATTCAAACAGACTAAAAAGCTTCTTGCTTTCCTCTGTCTCTCACTGGCCCCTATAAATTTCATCACTGGCTTGCTTTCCAGGCTAAGAAAGATCCTGCCTTGAGAGACTTCCTCCATCTCAGAAATACTGGTTATACTTAAAACGGTCACTAGAAAGACCACAGCCTTCACTGCAACATAAACAAGCCACTTTGCATGCACAGGCTCTTGACACAAAAACTTCAACTTCTGTAAAAAGCTCCTCTCATTATCAAACAATGCAGCGCAGCAACACGACAACTGGATGGATAGCCATAAATGTACTCCTAAAGTAAGTAGCATAACCTTCATCAAACCGGATGGAAAATCCACGTACTAAACTTTCCTAGCTGGATGGCTGAAATATTGGTTACTCAAGTCTACTTGTCCAAGAAGAGGGGCCTATTTAACTTAAGAATTCCATTTGCAAAAATATATTCAGTATACATATTGAATCTCTCTTTCACACGGGCACACATATGCACGCACACACACAAGGAGCCCCTACTTGTAAAATAGACAACCTCAGTAATCACGACACACACTTACTGAAATAAACTGTCTGGAAGTCAAAATATTTGAATAAAAAAATCATAATAGATATGGATTCATCCATGCAAATTCCCAACACCAAAAGGACCATCAACAAATCAACAAACAACTGCTCAGCAAAAATAAAATCAATAAGAAATTCATAAACTCTCTTTTTAAGATCATACTACACACTGGAGTAAACATGTAACTTCCCTTCAATCTAAAGCCATCTTACATTCAGACTTTTTAATTTGTGCAGACGTTATTCACACATTGACACAGTTTACTGAACTATAATGCTGACCTTTGCATTTGAAAAAACAAATTTCCAGACTTTGTCAATAGCTCAAAGTGCAGAGAGGATTATTTTTTATTTATTATGTATTTATTTTTGGAAACCATCTTTAAAACTGTTAAATTGATTACACACCCAGAAACACAGAAAAATTACTGTGATAAGTAAACCATAGACTGCTGAAAGAAATCAAAGTCACATTAGCACGCTATGGTTACGTCTGACCCAATGAAGCATTACCTGTCAATTCCAAAATAATTGAAGTAGCTTAATAGGATTATTTGCAAGGTGGCACAGCAGTTTATACTGGAAATAAGCAGAGATATTAAAAAAGGCTCTGTTTCTCATAATTATGCTGAAAACAAAGGTAAATACCTTCTGATTTAGTATGGAACCATGCCTTTCAACCTTAGAGCAAGAAATCTGGACAAAGTGAAAAATAAAAGTGGGACACAGGCCCAAAAATAGTTATGCATCACAGACACCATTGAAACAACTGTGGTTGCAAGCATTACACATCAATTATAATCTTTCTATCCCATCATTGTCAGTTAAGCATTATATGGCTCATTCAATCCTGTCTTCTTTTGCAATAAAGAAAACCATGCTTTGAAATGAGAAATGCATTAAAATAATAAATAAAACAGATTGCATCCACATCCTGCATCTTCCTACCTGCAAACAACCACAGAGCTTTCACTGAAACTAGGGCTGCTTATTTCCCCAGAATGACAGCTCTCCCTAATTAAGTGTAATGGTATACAATCTACCAGGATCTGGACTACCTGAAATAAATTCAATTATGGCCTGCAAATTGCAAGTGCACTTTGTTTAAATAAGCTATACTCCTAAGCCCACTTACTATATTTTTTCAGTAACACCCCAATATCCATTTCCAGGTCACTTTACAAGACATTGGCAGTGGTAGACTTGGCATCCTTCAGATCCTTACAGGACCACACTCATACTGCTTGCATTGTCCATTAAATGTAAATATCCATCCACTGCAAATGGCAAGTAACTAGGTCTTAAAAAATCTACTTTTGGCATGCCTAGTACCCAAGTATCCGGTTTTGAAACAAAGATACATATTCCTCCACGGTTCGTAAACTCTCAGTCTTTAATAAACATCTACTTTTGCAGCCCTACCAACACAAACACACACCCATACACATTAAAACCCCCAACATTCAAAAAATGACATTGCGCCCACGTGATTTGCCAGTATTGATGATCCACCAAAGCTATGCTTATTGTTGTCCAATCTGCCACTGCTTAGAACCCACCAAAAGACAAAACAGTACTGCGTACTTTTTTGTTTGTCAGAAAAAACAATACAACTTTATATACTACAGTCCCACAAAATCAATCCACTACTGACCCATTAACCCTAGGCTGCTGTCTGATTCTTACTCCCTGGAACTGCATTACCTTGGATGACTACTATTATTTCCTAAGCAAAAGAAATTGGAAGATGAGGCAAAAATCCAGACATTCTTCGAAAATCCATACAGGTGAGAGGTATGATTTCATACTCAATACAACACTCACTCTGCAAGGAAACCCGCAATTTAATGAAAGTGTACTTTTAATGTACGATATATTTGTGAGCTAACTTATGTGTTCAGTAGGTAGGACTGACCGTTGTTAGTCTCTTTGTGCATGTGTCTGTCCGTCTCTGTCATGTGCACGCGCACACACACACTTACATTCACGCACACAAATATTCTGCTTTCATGCATGCACTCACTCACTCCATACTTGCCTATTAACAGAGGTAAGTGCTGTCCCTTTCAAAGGCAACGGCAGCAAACCCATACACGAGTCCCTCTTCAGTGAGAACATACACACACTGATTCTTTGGTGCGAACACAGAGATCCTTCTTTGGTGAAAAAAAAATCAAAACTAGAAGGGTGCTTTGGCGCATGTGCAGACAGACGTTAGAGTTACAGGTCATGGGCGTGAAAGACACAACAAAGAAGTGTTTTGGGGCATGTGTACATTAATGCTGCAGTTAGAGATCACGGGCCGCATGGAAGAGCTCTGAGGGCCGCATGCGGCCCACGGGTTGGACACGTCTGGTCTAGGCAATTCCAAATCTGTATCCTAGCTCAAAAGATTTCCCTATTTACTCCAATTTGCTCACTCAGCATTTCTGACAGGGCAGTCTGCAGGGAATCTTTAAAGTCTGCCAACTCATTATACTCCCAGAAAATATGTTCCCAGTTACCTATTTCTTCCTTTTCACACCTTCAACATTTGCTGTCTACCTGAGGAAAAATTCTTTGAAGTCTGCTTGGGGTATAAAAATGCCTACTGTAAATACATCTAGGCAAAGATTCTAAATCTTCTAAACTTTGCTGCATACTTGGGAGATATATGTATATATATATATATATTACATATCTATCCCCCATTGATTCTTTGTGAATTGCTTATCTAATCTCTCTTTCCAATCCTTCCTAACCAACTCTGACTGATTTTTGTAGTCATCATGCAATATTTTATATGTTATACTAATTATTCCATTCTTAACAGCAACTTATGTTCTAGATTCTACTAAAAATTATACCAGTGCTGGTCTTTTGATTATGAACCTCCTATATCTTTCTCTTTTCCTATAGTCTGATATCAGTCCTCGATATGGGAGGCAATTTCTATCGTGCAGTCCAAATAAGTTCTTGGAATCTTCCCATTCTACTATCTTTCCCTCTCTAGTTATTTGCTCCCAATACCTTGGGTTCCTTTGCCAGTTTTCGCCAGTATATTCCTGCCCCCTCGTGCCTACTTTCTGCATCCCTAATTGCAATCATCTCTATCGGCAGAATCTCCCTTCTCCAGTCCCGTGTTGGCTTAGTTCTTAGAAGTTCTGCTACTTTATGAACATAATATTCTGCATGATTATTGTTGTTCTCCTTAAAGGTCTGCATCCAAAATCCCGGGCGCTCTCTGTTACTTAAGCTTCCCCCATTTCATCATCATCTCTTTTGCCTAAGCTTACTCTTGGAAGAAGACTACCTGCTTTACACCATCTTCCGCAAGCACATACTTAAGACTGCCTTCCTGGCCACAGCATAAGCAAAGTGCAAATCAAAGCTAGTTATATGTGCCTTTTCCAGAGTTCAGGGAGATCTAACTGCATTTCAAGAGATTGGGAGTTCAATGGACTACTAGAACTTGGACATGTGAGGCAGAAAGTTAAACGAACAATGGCCAAAAGTGGCAGACAACCTTCACTACATCAGTTTCCTTTCAATCTCAAGTCCAAGTCCACCTGATGTACGTGTGCTTTTGTGAATTCTCACAAGACGCAACACAATGAATTACACTGCCGAAAAAACAAATGACTGCTGGATGCTT
The DNA here is from genome assembly GCF_019279795.1 of Protopterus annectens. Lineage (NCBI taxonomy): Eukaryota > Metazoa > Chordata > Ceratodontiformes > Protopteridae > Protopterus > Protopterus annectens. Next base: position 592,284,860 of record NC_056741.1, read on the forward strand.
AACCTGCTACACCTACTACCTGAAAATGTAACAGGAAGTCAAAGACCTCCTTCAGATGAGATGTAAACTGAGACCCCATCAGAAATAGTGGAAGCTCAGATGGATGTAAAAGATCCCATGGCACTCGCTGGAGAGTAGGGAAAGTTCCACGCAGCCTTGGCCAAATTTCCCCTAGTCAGTACACCACCAACTCAGGTGTCCCCTGAGAAGTGGCTGCTAGCCTAGTGCAGCTAACCTGGTCAACAAATTGTAACTAAGTAGATAACTAACTAAATGGCAAGTGTACGTGTGCAAGTTATTACCAATGGAATGCTAAAAATGTATTTGTTTTTTTTTATTAAAATGTAATGAAACATACTATTTAAGCTGCATTGAGTTTGCATTGAGAATGAGTATGTTACAAAATCCAAGAACTCATTCCGTCATTAATGTGAAATGTGAGACAGCTTCTGTATGGGTAAGTGAAGTTGTGCAGCTTTGGCCAAATTTCCCCTAGTCAGTACACCAATGCCTCAGGACTCCCATGAAAAGAGGCAGCTAGCCTAGTGGGACTAACCTAGTCAATAATGTGTAACTAGTTAAATAAATAAATGGCAAGTGCGCATGCAAGATATTAACAGAGTGCCAGCAAAATTGCTTCTTTTTTTTTCTCTTATTAAAATGTATTGAAAATTATAGTTATTTACTCACCACTATAAGTCTGCATCCGTATTGTCTGTTTTTGTCCTTCCCCAAAGGATGGGTTTCATATCTGTCCTTGGTCTTTCTGATAGACTTTAGGCTCCATAGTTGGAACTTCTCCCCTTACCCATAACCCCTCTCTTCTCTTAGTTACCTCAAATCGAGCTTGCCCTCTATTCAATCAATCACACACAAAAAAGAAATTTTAGTCACTAACAGTCTCTGAGGCAAAAGCACAGGTATTTATAAAGGGTTAAAAAGGAGAGGCAGAGAAACAATCCTCAAGACCATTAAGGAGTACCCCTCAAGTCATACTAACAGACAATCAAAATGAAGGGGGAGTGGAGGTTGGAAAGCTGAAGAAAGATGAAAACAGACAACATAGATGCAGAGATATGGTAAGTAAATAACTATAATATCTGATTATGCCTTTTTGCCATTTCCGCAACTGATGGGACAATCCTCAGATACAATAATCTAGGGTGGTCCCTCAAGGATATTCCGGAGTACAGCAGAGCCAAAAGCTGCCTTACTCCTAGACAAGATATCCAACTTATAAACAAAATCTAGAAAATTTAGGATTTTTGCCCGGAAACGTTTATACGGATATTTTATACTCCAGGTAGACTCTAGAGAATTTTTCCTCAGGCAGAAAGAAAATGTTGAAGGTGTGAAGGGGAAGATAAAGGTAACTGGAAACATATTTTCTGAAAGTGAGGTGAGGTGGTGGACTTTGATTCTTTGCGCGATGGACTATCAGAGACGCTGGGCTGTCAAATTGTTCGGACAAGCAAGATGATTTTTCTGAGTTATGATATAGAATTGGAATTGCTTAAGCCCAGACATGGTAAGGCCTTGCTGTGTCTAATAATGGTGGCTGCCAAAAAAGCAACTACTAGAAAATGGAAATCAAAATCTAAACCAACTATACTAGAAGTAGTGAAGATAGTAACAGATAAAACAACTGGAAATGAGATCTATAGAAAAGAGTGGCAGCAAACTATATAGGAAAAAATGGGAATTGTGGGAAGAATACATACAAGGCAGGAATGAAGTTTAAAAGGTGGCAGGACTTAAATAAGCTATTTAATGTCCAAGTAAGAAAGATTGGATAAATAAGTGATGTATAATGTCCGCAACTGGGAGTGCATCAGTATGGTTTGTGATGCAAAATGCTTGCGACTAGGATTGTGTCAGTGTGGTTTGTTTTCATTTATATAAATGTATGATTGCCCATGTAGTAAGTGACGGTTTAATAAAGATGTTTCTTGTTTAAAAAAAAGGCAAGAATTGAATAATTTATGCAACATTGCTTAGGTTATATAATATACGTGAAATATAATGTTTCTTATGTTAATATAGTTTGATTACGTTTATATGAATGTAAAGTTGCCTATGTCACAAGTGCTAATTCTATAAAGGTGTTTGAAACAATGTCCAACTTATAAAGGTATGAGCACTGGACCACATAGCACCTGCACACATCATCTACAGAAGCTTTGGATCAAAAGGCGGATGATTTAACCAAATATCTGGTGGAATGTGCTTTAGGATGTTTCTCATTGGGCAATGATAAATCTCTATCCTTTTAAATGAAATCAGTGAGCATCTAGCGAAGGTCACTTTTGATTCTGCTTTGCCAACTTAGTCTTGCAAAAAGGAGAGAAACAGTTGTTCTGACTTTCTTTGGTCTTTAATTCCATGAATTTAGAATTTGAGTTGTCTATGAACCTCTAATAGACGAAGTAGGTATTATTCCTAGTTAGAAAATTTTGGGAAGACGACTGGTAGGTTAATTGACTGGTTAAGAATGGTTTCTGACACTACTTTAAACAGGATGAAAAGAATGACCCAAAGGGATACTTTGTTCTTATGAAAACTAGGTAAGGTGGCTGAGAAGGAATGGTCCAGTGCTCTGATGCCTATCTAGCTGATGTAATGGCAATAGGAAAAGTGTTTTCCAGGATAAATACTTTAATTTTGCCCTGGCTGAAGGCTCGAAGGGGGGCTGAGTGAAAGCTTGAAGGATAAGTGTAAGCTTTCAAGGAGAAATAGGATCCTTAATAGGAGGCCGAAACAGCATAGTATCCTTAAGGAAAAGCCTTGCATAATTTCAAAGAAGCTAGAGAAGAATGCCTTTTTGTCTAGGCAAAAATGTGAGATACAGCCAGCTGAACGTTATTAGACCCATTACTGAAGAAGGAAATCAAGAATCACTGGAATCAATGCTGAAAAAGGGTCTAAATATCTTTGTTGGCCTTAGACAGAAAATCTTTTCCACTTGCTCTTATAAAGTTTCCTGGTAGAGGCTTTCTGGGATGACATAATATGGCAAACAGGAGATGAAAGCCTGGAGTTTCTTGTCATTACTGGGAGTGGAGAAACCAAGAGGTCAGCTTGACAGATTGCATGTCCGAGTGAGGCAAACTAGACAGGTGAAACAGAAGGTCCTGAGTAGGATCCATCATCTAGGGAGGGTGAACTAGGTGAGGCCACAAGAAGGGAAACAACACTTAGCAAGGCCAGAACTGAGCAATAAAGACAACCTTGCTCTTCCATTGTAATGCTTTCTGAATAAACTTGGGGATGAGAGGAGTGAGAGGGAAGGCATATAGTAAATCGGAGAGTGAATTGTTAACTAGAGAGCCTCTTGGTGATCCACTTCAGGGGAATCAGGGCAAAGTACCTGCCGCACCTGGCACTGACAGGAGAAGCAAACCAGTCACAACACAGTTGACCGCATCAGTGAATCAACATTTCCTCCCACTGACTGATTGACAGACCACTTGCGAGGTAGTAAAATGGACCAGCTCAGTTTGTCTGCTGGTACGTTGCTTCCCCCGAAAATAAGTGTTGCCAAGAAAACGTGGCTGGAAGAGATCTCCCACTGCCAAGCTCTCACTGCCTCCTGACAGAGGACAGGGCCAAAACCCTCCCACATTTGTTGATGTACCAGACCACTAACCTGTTATCCATCTGAATGGCAATCATTCCTAGAGGGAGAGAATTTTAAAAAGCCTGCAGGACTGCTCTCATTTCTAGGATACTGATGTGAAGACTGACCTCTGTTTGGAAGCACGTACCTAGGACTGTCCTTCCCAAGTAATGCCCCAACTCCCCCCCCCCCCCCCCAAGTTAAGAGGCATCAGTATTCACTTTGGCCATGCAGGCAGAGTGAAAGGGTGGCCATGAAAGACAACTTATGTGTGAACCCACTATGCTATGTGATGCCTGCAAATGTCAGTAATGCAAATGGGTGTCTTGAGTGGATGGTGTCTTATTGACCACTGTACTGGTAAAGTCCACTGTAGAACCCTAATAAGAAATCAAGCCAAGGGTAGCTGCCATCAACCCCAGTAATTGCAGGATTAATTTGACTGGAGGTGAATGAAGAGAAATGAAGTGTAATGCTTACTTTCGTAATGTGTCTATTCTTGTCTGTGTTAGACTTGTTACTAGTTTTCGGGTATCTAGTTGGGCACCAATAAATTCCTTAATTTGAACAGGGCAGAGCTATGACTTGGTGTAATTTACAGTAATATCCAGCTTAAGACAGATGAGGAGCAAGTAGTCTGTGACCTGAATCAGTATAGGCTTGGTGGAAACAGGAGCCTGGCATCTAGACAAGGAAATGCTCTGAATCCATGCAACCTCTGGTGAGCTGGTACCACTGCTATGCTATTTCACACAGAGCTAAATGGAGAAGTGGCACTGGCAAAAACTCTGATCTATGATATACAAGTAACCTGTTTTCTTTGCTTATTTTTACTAGTTATTGCTTATTCTAGATATTGATAGCACTTTTTATTCTCTGCTGCATATTTTTTACTGTATTGTACAGCTATAAACTAATCTACAAGGCTGTACTAAAATTGTCTGCCTCACAGGGCCTGATAAATAAGGTTTTTACTGTCACACTGTTGGGTAAATCTTTTCTTGCTAGTTTCACTCTGTGTAAGGCATTAACTAGAAATTTTCACCATTTGTTAAACATCTTTTTGTTTGTCATGATTTCCTGACAAAGACTATCATATAACTGATTTGTTTGCAGTTAAAAGTGCACTCTATTGTCTCCTTGTTCCTTTATCTGTTCAAAACTTTCATTTAGTGGCTCACTGCTGTTTTTCTGCTGTGATAAACATCCTTGCAGTGTTTTCTACCTAAAATAGCGTAGGTAGTAGCTGTAGCATTGTCCTCATTCAGGATTGTGTTTCTGGGCCTAATTGTTTGTTTGCAGAGGCTGTGTGTTCTGAGAACATTTTCCAGGCCATCTTAGTATAGCAAAAGCCATTTCCACTTCAGTGACAGTGTAGTGTTTATGGTCATTGGCTGATTAGGGTTGCCTATGGCTTGGAATAAGTACCTCATTGGTTCTTTTGAGGGTTTTTTTTTTCTTTTTTTAAGTTGTTTCAGGTTTCAACCTTCTGTTACTTCAGAAGTTACCTTGCGAGTGTTTCTACCATTTCACACAGACCTAAATGGAGGAGGGGCACTGACCAAAACTCTGATCTGTGATATATAACCAAGTATCCTGTTTTTTTTTTGCTTACTTTTACTAGCTATTGCTTATTCTAGATATTTATAACACTTTTTATGGTCTGCTGCATAATTTTTACTGGATTTTATAGCTATAAACTAATCTGGACGGTTGTACTAAAATTGTCTGCCACACAGGGCCTGATATATAAGGTTTTTACCATCACACTGTAAATCTTTCCTAGCTAGTTTCACTGTGTGCAAGGTAATAACTGGAAAATTTCTTCATTTGTTAAACATCTGTTTGTTCTGATTTCCTGCCAAGGAGCGTATCATATAACTGATTTAGTTTCCCACCTCCCCTCCCTATTGGCATCTTGTTCTTGTACTTGGTGGCTTTGCAGTTGCCCAGCTCTACTGTAAGTTTGATCTGGGACACTACTCCCAGTCTAGTGTCATTAGCTCATTCTACCTAATACAGAGAGAACATTTGAGAAGGCCAACCCACTTAGTTTCTTAACCTTGAATTGTCTCTGTTCCTCGTTTCTCCCTTTCCAATTTACTAAAAAAAAAAAAAATCTACCATTGCTAGAATGTGTGTGTTCTGACAGTGTGTGCTTCTCAAACAATCTTGAAATGTAGAGCTGATAGGTATATTTCGTGGCATTTTTAACTGTTCAGATTTGGATAAAACAATAACTGAATTCAGTTCAGAATACATTTGAATAAATTGCATTTATTTAAACTGCATTTGCTTTAAAATTGCTACAACTCAAGTGTTCTAGCTTGCACTGCATTTGAATTGTTTTTAGCACTGATTTATTTATTTTGTTTTATATACAGAAAAGTTCTAAGCTTGTTTCCTGCCTTTCCTGTAACTAGACTAGTCCAGATACAGATTTGCTGTATCCAGGACTGTTTGTAAGCTTCTGAGCCCTGCCCAAACCTTTCTGTGTTGGAGGGAAGCCTTCTAGCTTATCAGTGGTAAGCACTAGGTAGTCTATTTACCACAAAAGTGGTGGTTTCTGGCCCAGAAATTGTAGTTTATTGGCTGTTTGGGCAGTTTTTCTATCTCTTTCAACTTTATGGTTTAAAAGCCCGCGTTTGCGCTTGTTTTCCACCTTTCCTGTAACTAGTCTAGTCCAGATACAGATTTGTTGCATCCAGGACTGTTTGTAAGCTTCTGAGCGGTGCCAAAAAGTCTGCTCTGCAATTTTTCCCTTAGATCTGCTAGTTCTCTCTTCTCCTGCACTTTTACTAGCTTATTAGTCTGGCACCCTTCCAGACTTCTTGTAGCAATTACTGTAGCACACAAAAGTGCTACCAGAACTAAACATTCTACAAGGAAACCGCTTCAGTACTTATTAATACCTACCTCTCCAGTCATGTCTAAAGGTCAGTTCCTTGTGCTTTCTCCTATAAACCTGGTGAATTGGGCATCCTGATGCAATGTAGCAACTGCCTCATGTACACTGACAACCCTTTCCTCTTACCTTCCAACACTCAGACTTGCGAGAGATGTACTTGTATATCCAGATTGGAAGCCACACACACTCTAGCCAAAACCAGAATAGCTGGTCAAGAGCAGAAGGGCAATGCTTGCACCACACCACATGGAACACAGCTCTCCACAACACACACCAGCACTGCCTTCACATAAAAACACAAACCACACACCCACCTTCGCGGAGGCTCTCAAAAATCTATCCAAACAGCAGAGACCTTCAAGGCAGAAACGCGCTCAACCACCACAACACTAATCACGAGACACAACTCTCCTAAACAGTGTGCCACTCAACCAAATTAGTCAAGGGTGACTCTATAGAGAGGCACAATGATGTCCCACTCACTAGGTTGATTAAGGAGAAAGCAATAGTCAGCTGCCTGTCAGGTGCCAGGATCCGCCACATAACGCGCGCACTCAGGTGCCTCAAGAACAGGTACAAATATGACTGTCATTGTACATGTGGGGGTGAATGACCTGAGACGTACCTCCCTGGTCTACATGAAGAAAGACATGGAGCTCTCGGATTATGTAGCCCAGGCTGGTATGACCCTAGCCCTGAGCAGCATCTTACAATCAACCTGAATGATACCACAGTACAAGCAGAAAAAGATGGATTTCAACAATTGGCTTAGTTTCGACTGTCACTCCAAGGGGATCCAGTGTCTGTCTGCCTGCGATGACATGACTGACAGACTTTGATGGTTTGCCAGAGATGTCCTGCATCTGTCACCCCTGGGCTTCCGGATACTGGCCAAGGCACTTGCCACCCCTACAGTGCCTTTTTTATGCTGTGTTCCAAAGACCAAATTACCACCGTAACAGCTACAAACAAATGTGATCTGAAGGTCATGCTGCTTAATGCTAGAAGTCTAAACCTCAAAATGCACTCCTTAAAATGGAGAACATCAACATTTGTGCTGTAACAGAGACCAGATTCAAAGCAGCAGAAATCACCCCTGTAGTACCAGGCTACAACTCATTCCACACCTTTCGGCCCCAGAACTTGGACCGAAGCGACAAAGGCGGTGGTGTTTCCTTATTCAGAAAGGATGCGCACACTTCCAGACTGGTAGCCCAACATAACACATCAGAGATACTTCAGGTGCAGCTAACATTGGGTAAGACAGCGATTAAGGTCGTAGCCTGCTATAGATCCCAAACCATGACCCAAGACTCACACTCCATGTTCCTAAGCACCCTGGAGAATATTAAGGGTCCAACCTAACACTCTTATACTGGGCAACCTCAACTACCCCTCCATTAACTGGGAAAAACTACTCATGTACCAATACACTTCGCCAACATTTCCTGGAATTCATTAATTCCAATGCCCTGTATCAGCTCGTTTTTGCCCCCACTACAGGTAGCAACATCCTTGAGCTGGTCATTACTAAGATGGGAGACTGTTGCTCTACACCAATAGTCAACTCTTCCCTGGTTAGATGAGACCACATATTAATTACCATAGAAATCCACCCCCCCCCCCCCGCAAAGGTAACCACCATGAAAAACTCCTAAAAATAGAGGTGGCTAACTTCACAGCACCCATGCAAATGGAGAATAGTTGCATGATTGCCGAATTAATACACCAATGCACTGTACAAACACTTACACAAATACATGGATATCGCCATACCCAACGAACCAAGATGCTCTCCTCCAAAAAAAGGACACCAATCTGGTGGACCCCTGCCATAAACAAACTCTATAACAGAAGGAAGAAACTGATGTGGAATAAGGTGAATTCCCAAGACTGGAAAAACTCCCTTTTCAACCTTAGCAAAAAGATGAGATCCCTCATCACATCCTCTAAAGATAGCTATGAAAAAAGAACTGCAGCAGATAGCAAATACGACGACAAGGCCTTCTATGGTTATGTAAAGAATCTCCACGGCAATACCCAGATTTGCTCCGAGTTACTGCACAATGGTACCTCCTATACTGAGCCACAAATATTGCCAATATACTGGCTGACAGATTCAGTGCCAACTTTATCCCTCCCTCCCAAAGGACCAATCACAATACCAGTAGATTACCAGGCATCCAGTATTACAGCTGCACAGGTTAAAAAAGCACTATCCAAGGCGAAGAATACAGCTGCTATGGGACCTAACAATATCCCTGGCTGTGTTCTACATGAACTACAGAGTGAAAAGGCACCACACCTGTGTGCCCTGTTCAATCACAGCCTCACCTCAGGCTTTGTCCCTGCCAAATGGTGCAATGATACAGTCATCCCTCTTCACAAAGGAGCAGCGACTACAAACCCTGGGAACGATCGCCACATTACCCTGATGAATCAGACATGCAAAGCTATGGAACACCTCATCATGGACCTAAAAAGAATATATGGAATCACCAAACTCTGGATCCCAAACGGCTAGGTTCTGTGAATGGTAGATCATGCCTGCTCAACCTGATCGATTTCTCTGAGTCAGTCACCAAAGCTATGGATGAAGGCAAGATGGTTCATACAGCCTCCCACACCAAGACCTCTGCAAGGACGGCAAGTGCTCAGGCTCAAAAATCAAAATGCAAAAGAACAAATAGCCAGCACTCTTTTGGAGCATACATCTTTCAATGTGTAAAAACACAAGAAACAGACTAGTTTCGGCCCAATGGCCTTTTTCAGTGTAAAACACAATCAGTAAATGCACCACATTATACATCAAAAATATAAAAGAATTAAGGTTTGGCCAACATAAAAGGATGTGCATGAACAAGTTACCAGATAAAAAGCCCAATCACTATTACAGTTACCAAACACTTTTAAAGAGAAAACCAATATATATATATATATATATATATATATATATATATATATATATATATATATATATATATAATAAAAAACCCAAAA
>NC_056741.1:592294883-592318801 GCF_019279795.1 Protopterus annectens
AGAATCTAAATGGCAATGCTCAGATCTGCTCTGAGCTAAAACAGAATGGCAATAAATATATCCAAAGGATATTGCCAATATCCTGGCAGATCGATTCAGTGCCAACTTCACCCCCCTCTCACCCCTAAATGCCCATCTCAATACCGAAGATTGCCAAATTCCAGTAATAACGGCCACACAGGTACAAAACGCACTCTCTAAAGCCAAGAATACAGCATCCATGGGACCAGATGACATCCCGGGCTGTGTACTACATGAACTACAATATGAACTGGCACCTCACCTAAGTGTCATGTTTAATCATAGCCTCACCTCAGGTTTCGTGCCCACTGAGTGGCGCAGAGCTATAGTTATCCCAATCCACAAGGGGGAATCCACCTTGGATCCCAGAAACTACTGTCCCAGTCTGACAAGCCTTATCTGCAAGGCCATGGAGCGTATTATCATGGAACTTATAAACAAAGACATTAGCAACCTTCAAACACTGGACCCCACCCAGTTTGGGTTTGTGAAGGGCCGATCTTGTCTCCTGAACCTGATTGACTTCTTTGAATCAGTCTCCAGAGCCATGGACAAGGGTAAGGTGGTCCACACAGCCTATCTAGACCTTGCCAAGGCCTTTGACACCATCCCCCACTCTGGAATCATAGATAAACTTACTGAGTTGGGTATTAATCCCTATGTCACCCAATGGGTTGCTAAATGGCTTACTGATAGAACCCACACTGTAAAAGTAGCCGACTCCAAATCCAGCTCCAGACAAGTGACAAGTGGAGTACCTCAGGGTTCAGTCCTGGGGCCGCTCTTGTTTGGCATCTACTTCTCTGAAGTACAGGTCAACACTAAGGGACTCTGGCTAACAAAGTTTGCAGATGACTGCAAACTGGGAGCCATTATTGAATCCCCAAATGATGTGGATACTCTACAAAAGGGCCTTACAGAAACAGATGCTTGGTGCCAGAGCCATGGGCTCAAGCTCAATGCCAAGAAATGTATTGTTATCCCCTTTGGGAAAAAACATGTATCCATGAATTACCATATAGGTGGCAGTACACTAAACACAGAAAGTGTGATGAGACTTAGGGACACAGGTGGACAGTGGTCTCACCTTCGATAACCACATCGCCACAACAGTCAGGAAATCATTCTATGTGGCACACCTCATCACAAAGGGCTTTTCATCCAGAAAAAAGGAGGTCATTGTCCCACTGTACTCATCCCTCATTAGACCCAGTATAGAATACAACGCCCCATTTGGTATGTACCTCTCAAGACATCTGCAACAACTGGAAAGGCCTGAGAAATACCTCACTAAAAGAATCACAGGCCTAAAGCAGATGCCCTACGCTGACCGCCTTAAAAAACTCCAGCTATACTCTGTCGCATATCGTCTACTCAGAGGCGATCTCTGCTTAACATACAAGGCCATGTCAAACCCAGAGCTGTTGGACATGCTACACTTAAAGAAATCCCAATCCCTCAGAGCTACACGTTCCAGGGATCTAAACCTTGTCATCACAATAAACAAAACATGCTGGAGGGATAGGTTCCTGACAGAGACTCCCCAGACTCTGGAATAGATTGCCCATACATGTCAAGCAGAGTGCCTCTTTGGACCTCTTCAAGAGGAACCTTGACGTTTGGATGCGAGAAAGGAAATTCACCCCAGGGATCACGTCAGTCGCCCTGCTAGACAGGGGTCCAGGAAAGTAAATAATGTGGGAAGAAATAGCCAGGGAATTGTTATGGCTAGGCTTGTATAGGCCCTAGGGCTGATAGCCTAGTACCAACCTATGAACCTATGAACCTAAATACCAGTGCTCTATGAACCTAAATACCAGTGCTCCATCAAAGTCATAAAAATAATATACACATACTTGTGCTGTGATCATAAACTTACAGTATGAAGTATAGGTACGACTGCACTTAGCTTATAACATTTCTTGTATTGTTAAATATTCTGTAACTTTCATTTCTTTAAAAGTACTGATCTCGATCTGGAAACAGACTTTACGACATTTGACTTTAAATGAAATCGTTCACAATTAAAAAATGGTTGCAGTCACACAGACACACACACACACACACACACACACACACACACACACACACACACACACTAGCCCCCTTGGTTGCAGTCACACACACACACTAGCCCCCTTGGTTGCAGTCTCACGCACACACTTGCCCCCTTGGCTGCAGTCACACACACTTGCCCCCTTGCTTGCAGTTGCCCACATACACAGACATGCACACACTTGTCCCCTTGCCTGCAGTCACACACAAGCACACACACTTGCCCCATTCCTAGCAGTCACACACTTGCCCCCTTGCTTGAAGTCAGACACAGATACACACACATATAATTATATTGCTTGTACAACGCAGTAAAGTTTTATTGGGCATTTTAATTGGGTTAAAATATTCCAGAAAACAGTGAAACTAAATGCATGCACCCATAAAGACAGTACTACCCAATTCAGAACATTTCCATCACAAGCCTAGTCAAACTCAAGTAGAGTAAAACAAGCAGCACTAAATGCAAACCACTTCTCCTTGGACTACAGTTGTAATTATAATTTATATTCAGCTTTATTAAACTACCAAGTAACATAGCCAAGCAATGTGCTGCAACTAGCAATCGCTGTGATACCCCCCACTTGTAGAAATGTTGGTTATCCAAAACAAATCTGCTGGCTCAAAACAACTATCTACTGGCTTCATGGGTAAAACATGATCACAGCAAAAAATGAAAAGCAAACATGACATCAGCTTAGAATACACTGCAATGAGTATGTCACAAATTGAAATGTCTCAGGCTGAGAGCGATGGTCCTGACATGTCATACTTATGAACCTCAGTGCACTAAATCTGGACTAAGCCATACGTAAGTGGGAGAAAGGCACAAGTAGAAGTAGAAATTTCAAATATTGCTCTTACAAACTTTGAAAGATCATCCAACAGTAGGTCTTGCATTATTATGAATTTTCGAAAGGGTATGAAATGTGAAACTGCAATGTCAGCCATTATTTTCTATATTCATTCTATAATGTTTTGCCACTAACGGTCCACAAAAAAGCACAACATTATGTGAAATGGTCCGAAAATGTGAATCAAGAAGATAAATTGCCCCCTTGCTGGCGCTCTCACACACTAGCCCCCTTGCTGGCACTCTCACACACTAGCCCCCTTGCTGGCACTCTCACACACTAGCCCCCTTGCTGGCACTCTCACACACTAGCCCCTTGCTGGCACTCTCACACACCAGCCCCTTGCTGGCACTCTCACACACTAGGCCCCTTGCTGGCACTCTCACACACTAGCCCCCTTGCTGGCACTCTCACACACTAGCCCCCTTGCTGGCACTCTCACACTAGCCCCCTTGCTGGCACTCACACACTAGCCCCCTTGCTGGCACTCTCACACACTAGCCCCCTTGCTGGCACTCTCACACACTAGCCCCCTTGCTGGCACTCTCACACACTAGCCCCCTTGCTGGCACTCTCACACACTAGCCCCCTTGCTGGCACTCACACACTAGCCCCCTTGCTGGCACTCTCACACACTAGCCCCCTTGCTGGCACTCTCACACACTAGCCCCCTTGCTGGCACTCTCACACACTAGCCCCCTTGCTGGCACTCTCACACACTAGCCCCCTTGCTGGCACTCTCACACACTAGCCCCCTTGATGGCACTCACACACTAGCCCCCTTGCTGGCACTCACACACTAGCCCCCTTGATGGCACTCTCACACTAGCCCCTTGCTGGCACTCTCACACACTAGCCCCTTGCTGGCACTCTCACACACTAGCCCCTTGATGGCACTCACACACTAGCCCCCTTGCTGGCACTCACACACTAGCCCCCTTGCTGGCACTCTCACACACTAGCCCCCTAGCTTGCAGTCAGACACACACTAGCCCCCTAGCTTGCAGTCAGACACACACTAGCCCCCTAGCTTGCAGTCAGACACACACTAGCCCCCTAGCTTGCAGTCAGACACACTAGCCCCCTTGCTTGCAGTCAGACACACTAGCCCCCTAGCTTGCAGTCAGACACACACTAGCCCCCTAGCTTGCAGTCAGACACACACTAGCCCCCTAGCTTGCAGTCAGACACACACTAGCCCCCTAGCTTGCAGTCAGACACACACTAGCCCCCTAGCTTGCAGTCAGACACACACTAGCCCCCTAGCTTGCAGTCAGACACACACTAGCCCCCTAGCTTGCAGTCAGACACACACTAGCCCCTAGCTTGCAGTCAGACACACACTAGCACCCTAGCTTGCAGTCAGACACACACTAGCCCCCTAGCTTGCAGTCAGACACACACTAGCCCCCTAGCTTGCAGTCAGACACACACTAGCCCCCTAGCTTGCAGTCAGACACACACTAGCCCCCTAGCTTGCAGTCAGACACACACTAGCCCCCTAGCTTGCAGTCACACACACTAGCCCCCTAGCTTGCAGTCAGACACACACTAGCCCCCTTGCTTGCAGTCAGACACACACTAGCCCCCTTGCTTGCAGTCAGACACACTAGCCCCCTTGCTTCTATATTGCAAAAACTATAAACAAAGGGATTGTGTCAAGATCTAGGGTTGTCTTTGACCCCCCCCCCCTACTCAGCCTTGACTGGACCACTCATTGCACATAATGTCCCCTTTGGCATGTATGTGTTCAGACACATGCAACTGGAGCTCACAGCTAGATACTATACTGAAAGGATACAAGGCACAGACGGTCCTACATGGACCGACTCAAACCCCTGTCAGTACAGGCAGTATCCGACAGACTCCAAAGATGTGACCTGTGTGTGGCATAGAAGGCATCCTCTGACCTATTACTAATGTTATCTACTGCACATCTGTAAGTCTGATATCATAAATGTTTTGCCTAGGCATTTAAGCCTCTTCTGCACCATTAATAGAACAGTTTGGAGGGACAGGTATATTTTGCAGAGAATACCACTGATGTGGAAATGAATCCCCATCCACATAAAACAAAGTTCCTCCTTGTCCATTTTCAGCTGCAACCAAGGTATATGAATGGGATATAGTAAATTTAACCCTGAACTTCCCCATGCACTAGAAATGGGCAGATGCAGCTCCTAAATGCTTTCTCATGCATGGGTCCACTCAAATTATCTATGGTAAGCTCCGTGTTACTCATTGAGTTAGTATTTAATAATCAACTTTTGGACAGGTCTAGCACTTTTGGATATGTCTTCAAGTAATCTGAGCACATTAATTAAAAAAAAAAAAAAAGAGTATGATGCAATCACGTAATTAAGCACACTTTTCCAATTAATCATTTTGGGTTGAATAAACCAAAAGTCACACACAAATAGATCTCAAAAGCATTGACGCACACTATTCCAATTAATCATTTTGGGTGGAATAAAACAAAAGTCACACACAAATAGATCTCCAAAGCATTGACGAAATTATTACCAGGAAATCTCCATATACTAGCACCAGACCGAAGGTACTATCTTGGAACCATCTGCCAAAGCCATGACATGCCTTTCCTTTTAAAAAAATCTTCCAGACTCATTGGGATTAGTGAGCTAGCAACTTCTGCCACATGTTTCTGCAGCACTAAACTGAAACCATTTCTCCTTGTACTCCAGTTGTAATTATAACTTATATTCAGATTGATTAAACTACCTAGTAAAATAAACAAGCAACGTGCTGCAACAAGCAATGTGTGTGATACACCCGCATGTAGAAATGTATACATTTTGGTTATCCGAATGAATTCTGCCGCCTGAAAACAACTATGTGGTGGAAAACAAGAACACAGTAAAATATGAAAATCAAACAAGAAATAAACTGACAATACACTGCAACAAGTATGTCACAATCTGAAATGTCTGACAGCGATGGCCCTGACACGTCATACTCGTGAACCTCAGCACAAGAAATCTGAAATCTGGACTAAGCCATACATAAGTGGGGCAAAGGCATAAACAGAAGTAGAAATTGTAAATATTGCTCTTAACAGAGAATAATCCAATAGTAGTTCTAGCAATATTATGACTTTAAGAGGATACGAAATCGTAAACTGAAATGTATGCCACTATTTGCTATCTTCAGTCTCTAATGATTTGGCAGTACTTGTGTACAAAAAACCAACACAAGGTAATATATAATGGACAGAAAATGTGATTGAAAAGAAAATAGGTACACAGTACAGTACATAGGTACACAATACAGTTGCCCACACAGACATGCATGCACTTGCCTCCTTGCTTGCAGTTGCCCACACAGACATGCACACACTTGCCCTATTGCTTAAAGTTGCCGACAAACAGACATGCATGCACTTGCACCCTTGCTTGCAGTCACACACACACTTGCCCCCTTGCAAGCAGTCACACACACACTTGCCCCATTGCCACCAGTCACACACACACACACACACTTGCCCCATTGCCACCAGTCACACACACACACACTTGCCCCATTGCCACCAGTCACACACACACACTTGCCCCATTGCCACCAGTCACACACACACACTTGCCCCATTGCCACCAGTCACACACACACACACTTGCCCCATTGCCACCAGTCACACACACACACACTTGCCCCATTGCCACCAGTCACACACACACACACACACTTGCCCCATTGCCACCAGTCACACACACACACTTGCCCCATTGCCACCAGTCACACACACACACTTGCCGCATTGCCACCAGTCACACACACACACTTGCCCCATTGCCACCAGTCACACACACACACACTTGCCCCATTGCCACCAGTCACACACACACACTTGCCCCATTGCCACCAGTCACACACACACACACACTTGCCCCATTGCCACCAGTCACACACACACACACACACACACACACACACACACACTTGCCCCATTGCCACCAGTCACACACACACACACACACACTTGCCCCATTGCCACCAGTCACACACACACACACACTTGCCCCATTGCCACCAGTCACACACACACACACACACTTGCCCCATTGCCACCAGTCACACACACACACACACACACTTGCCCCATTGCCACCAGTCACACACACACTTGCCCCATTGCCACCAGTCACACACACACACTTGCCCCATTGCCACCAGTCACACACACACTTGCCCCATTGCCACCAGTCACACACTTGCCCCATTGCCACCAGTCACACACACACACACACACACTTGCCCCATTGCCACCAGTCACACACACACACTTGCCCCATTGCCACCAGTCACACACACACACACACACACACACACACTTGCCCCATTGCCACCAGTCACACACTTGCCCCATTGCCACCAGTCACACACTTGCCCCATTGCCACCAGTCACACACTTGCCCCATTGCCAGCATTCAGACACTTGCTAGCAGTGACTGACACTAAATGCATGCACCAGTAAAGTAAATACCGCCCAATTCGGAACATTTCCACGGCATGTCTAGCCAAAGTCAAGTCTAATTAAAAACATGCAGCACTAAACTGAAACCATTTCTCTCCTTGTACTCCAGTTGTAATTATAACTTGTATTCAGCTTTAGTAAACTACATAGTAAAATAACCAAGTAACGTCCTGCAACAAGAAATGTATAAATTTTGGCTATCCGAATGCATTCTGCTGCCTAAAAACAACTATGTGCTTCATGGGGAAAACAAGAACACAGTAAGAAATAAAAATCAAGCAGGAAATAATCTGACAATACACTGCAAGAAGTATGTCACAATCTGCAATGTCTCGGACTGACATCGATGGGCCTGACACGTCATACCTGTGAATCTCAGCACAAGAAATCTGGACCAAGCCATACATAAGTGGGGCAAAGGCACAAACAGAAGTAGAAATTGTAAATATTGCTCTTATTAACTGAGAAAGATCATCCGATAGTAGTTCTAGCAATATTATGACTTTTCAAAAGGATATGAAATCGGAAACTGAAATGTATGCCTCTATTTTCTATCTTCAGTCTGTAATGATTTGGCAGTACTTGTGTACAAAAAACCAACACAAGGTTATATATAATGGACAGAAAATGTGATTGAAAAAGAAAATAGGTACACAGTACAGTACATAGGTACACAATACAGTTGCCCACAGACAGGCATGCATGCACTTGCCCCCTTGCTTGCAGCTGCCCACACAGACATGAACAAACTTGCCCTCTTGATTAAAGTTGCCCACAAACAGACATGCATGCTCTTGCCCCTTGCCACCAGTCACACACACACTTGCCCCTGTCACACACACACTTGCCCCGTTGCTTGCAGCTGCCCACACAGACATGCACAAACTTGCCCTCTTGCTTAAAGTTGCCCACAAACAGACATGCATGCTCTTGCCCCCTTGCCACCAGTCACACACACACTTGCCCCGTCACACACACACACACACACACACTTGCCCCGTTGCTTGCAGCTGCCCACACAGACATGCACAAACTTGCCCTCTTGCTTAAAGTTGCCCACAAACAGACATGCATGCTCTTGCCCCCTTGCCACCAGTCACACACACACTTGCCCCCGTCACACACACACTTGCCCCCGTCACACACACACTTGCCCCCTTGCTTGCAGCTGACCACACAGACATGCACAAACTTGCCCCCTTGCTTGCAGCTGCCCACACAGACATGCACAAACTTGCCCTCTTGCTTAAAGTTGCCCACAAACAGACATGCATGCTCTTGCCCCCTTGCCACCAGTCACACACACATACTTGCCCCCTTGCCACCAGTCACACACACACACTTGCCCCCTTGCCACCAGTCACACACTTGCCCCCTTGCCACCACACACACACTTGCCCCATTGCCACCAGTCACACACACACACTTGCCCCATTGCCACCAGTCACACACACACACTTGCCCCATTGCCACCAGTCACACACACACACACACTTGCCCCATTGCCACCAGTCACACACACACACACACACTTGCCCCATTGCCACCAGTCACACACACACACACACACACTTGCCCCATTGCCACCAGTCACACACACACACACACACTTGCCCCATTGCCACCAGTCACACACACACACACACACTTGCCCCATTGCCACCAGTCACACACACACACACACACACTTGCCCCATTGCCACCAGTCACACACACACACACTTGCCCCATTGCCACCAGTCACACACACACACACACTTGCCCCATTGCCACCAGTCACACACACACACACACTTGCCCCATTGCCACCAGTCACACACACACACACACACACACTTGCCCCATTGCCACCAGTCACACACACACACACTTGCCCCATTGCCACCAGTCACACACACACACACACACACACACACTTGCCCCATTGCCACCAGTCACACACACACACACACACTTGCCCCATTGCCACCAGTCACACACACACACACACACTTGCCCCATTGCCACCAGTCACACACACACACACACACTTGCCCCATTGCCACCAGTCACACACACACACACACACACACACACACACACACACACTTGCCCCATTGCCACCAGTCACACACACACACTTGCCCCATTGCCACCAGTCACACACTTGCCCCATTGCCACCAGTCACACACTTGCCCCATTGCCACCAGTCACACACTTGCCCCATTGCCACCAGTCACACACTTGCCCCATTGCCACCAGTCACACACTTGCCCCATTGCCACCAGTCACACACTTGCCCCATTGCCACCAGTCACACACTTGCCCCATTGCCAGCATTCAGACACTTGCTAGCAGTGACTGACACTAAATGCATGCACCAGTAAAGTAAATACCGCCCAATTCGGAACATTTCCACGGCATGTCTAGCCAAAGTCAAGTCTAATTAAAAACATGCAGCACTAAACTGAAACCATTTCTCTCCTTGTACTCCAGTTGTAATTATAACTTGTATTCAGCTTTAGTAAACTACATAGTAAAATAACCAAGTAACGTCCTGCAACAAGAAATGTATAAATTTTGGCTATCCGAATGCATTCTGCTGCCTAAAAACAACTATGTGCTTCATGGGGAAAACAAGAACACAGTAAGAAATGAAAATCAAGCAGGAAATAATCTGACAATACACTGCAAGAAGTATGTCACAATCTGCAATGTCTCGGACTGACATCGATGGGCCTGACACGTCATACCTGTGAATCTCAGCACAAGAAATCTGGACCAAGCCATACATAAGTGGGGCAAAGGCACAAACAGAAGTAGAAATTGTAAATATTGCTCTTATTAACTGAGAAAGATCATCCGATAGTAGTTCTAGCAATATTATGACTTTTCAAAAGGATATGAAATCGGAAACTGAAATGTATGCCACTATTTTCTATCTTCAGTCTGTAATGATTTGGCAGTACTTGTGTACAAAAAACCAACACAAGGTTATATATAATGGACAGAAAATGTGATTGAAAAAGAAAATAGGTACACAGTACAGTACATAGGTACACAATACAGTTGCCCACAGACAGGCATGCATGCACTTGCCCCCTTGCTTGCAGCTGCCCACACAGACATGCACAAACTTGCCCTCTTGATTAAAGTTGCCCACAAACAGACATGCATGCTCTTGCCCCCTTGCCACCAGTCACACACACACTTGCCCCTGTCACACACACACTTGCCCCGTTGCTTGCAGCTGCCCACACAGACATGCACAAACTTGCCCTCTTGCTTAAAGTTGCCCACAAACAGACATGCATGCTCTTGCCCCCTTGCCACCAGTCACACACACACTTGCCCCGTCACACACTTGCCCCGTTGCTTGCAGCTGCCCACACAGACATGCACAAACTTGCCCTCTTGCTTAAAGTTGCCCACAAACAGACATGCATGCTCTTGCCCCCTTGCCACCAGTCACACACACACTTGCCCCTTGCCACCAGTCACACACACTTGCCCCCTTGCCCCCGTCACACACACACTTGCCCCCGTCACACACACTTGCCCCCGTCACACACACACTTGCCCCCTTGCTTGCAGCTGCCCACACAGACATGCACAAACTTGCCCCCTTGCTTGCAGCTGCCCACAGACATGCACAAACTTGCCCTCTTGCTTAAAGTTGCCCACAAACAGACATGCATGCTCTTGCCCCCTTGCCACCAGTCACACACACATACTTGCCCCCTTGCCACCAGTCACACACACACACTTGCCCCCTTGCCACCAGTCACACACTTGCCCCCTTGCCACCAGTCACACACACTTGCCCCCTTGCCACCAGTCACACACACACTTGCCCCATTGCCACCAGTCACACACACACTTGCCCCATCACACACACACACACTTGCCCCCTTGCTTGCAGCTGCCCACACAGACATGCACAAACTTGCCCTCTTGCTTAAAGTTGCCCACAAACAGACATGCATGCTCTTGCCCCCTTGCCACCAGTCACACACACACACTTGCCCCTTGCCACCAGTCACACACACACTTGCCCCTTTGCCCCCGTCACACACACACACACACTTGCCCCGTTGCTTGCAGCTGCCCACACAGACATGCACAAACTTGCCCTCTTGCTTAAAGTTGCCCACAGACATGCATGCTCTTGCCCCCTTGCCACCAGTCACACACACACTTGCCCCCGTCACACACACACTTGCCCCCGTCACACACACACTTGCCCCCGTCACACACACACTTGCCCCCATCACACACACACACACACACACATGCCCCCATCCCACCCACACACACTGCCCCCCATCACACACACACACACACACACTTGCCCCCATCACACACACACACACACTTGCCCCCATCACACACACACACACACACTTGCCCCCATCACACACACACACACACTTGCCCCCATCACACACACACACACTTGCCCCCTTGCTTGCAGCTGCCCACACAGACATGCACAAACTTGCCCTCTTGCTTAAAGTTGCCCACAAACAGACATGCATGCTCTTGCCCCCTTGCCACCAGTCACACACACACACTTGCCCCCTTGCCACCAGTCACACACACACCCTTGCCACCAGTCACACACACCCTTGCCCCCTTGCCACCAGTCACACACACTTGCCCCATTGCCACCAGTCACACACACTTGCCCCGTCACACACACACACACTTGCCCCCTTGCTTGCAGCTGCCCACACAGACATGCACAAACTTGCCCTCTTGCTTAAAGTTGCCCACAAACAGATATGCATGCTCTTGCCCCCTTGCCACCAGTCACACACACACTTGCCCCCTTGCCACCAGTCACACACACTGGCACCCTTGCCACCAGTCACACACACACTGGCACCCTTGTCACCAGTCACACACACTTGCCCCCTTTCAAAGTTATTTGCAGTTGGTGGAGAATGAAGAAACAATTAAATGAAAGGTATCCCCTTGTAAACTCCATCACTGCTATGAAGCCAGTTCTAGCACTCTGTGGCATGGTTAAACCAAAGGTGTCAAAACAAAAAGTATGTTGATTAGAATTGTAAACAATTTGCAGTGAAGCACAATTCTTGCAAACATAGAAGCACTGACTGGCTAAAGTGCCATAGCTTGCAGTGGGACTAGAATATTTTCACCGCCCAGCACTCCTTGGTCAGCCCACTTAATGTGTTCAGTAATCAATTTACTTAAAAACATTTTTAAGAAATCCAATCAACACATCTGACCAAGCTACACAATTTCATCGAAGTACACTCTTAGCTGCTGCAGTCTGCGTAGCTTCAGCTCCTTTTGCAGGTTATTGAGATCAGAACAAAAAAAGATAAAAACTGAGAAAGATGCATCATGGCTGCCTTCTTATGTAATGAACTGCTCATCTCTAACCCCACCGAACATTCACTTTTTTCCTTCTTTAAAACCATTTTTTTCTGTAGCAAACAGAAATTAATCACTTTAACATGGTGTGCATTGTAGTCCTATACGTTTTTACTGTTGGCTTGGAGCTGTACAAATCTATTTTGCGACTTCAGGATCACCCATTAAAAAAATACATGAGTTGCATTTCAGTAAGCAAACTTACTACCACATACAGACAGTATGGCTTAGTATGACCAGCTAGCAAACAAGCACATCTAAAATTATCTTTCAACCAAATCTGAACTACACAAACAGCCCTCTAAACACTGCTTATTTTGTTCAGTTCAAAGGGTCAACTGTCCAGGCAGCTGTGCAACAATTTGCCCAAGAACTTTACATTTAAAACAAACAAAAAAAAATCAGAAGAGTTTATATAAAGCTAGCTACACTATGCAGTCAGCAATTATGTTATAACAGAATAACGCAATTCCAATACAATTTCTAATAGGGTATGGGCCAATAACATAGTGATGATGCAGGGTACTGCCAGCCATGCCAGGAGAAGTAGGCCAGTGGATATGTTACATGCCAGCACACAATTTGTTAAAGAATTATATGTCATTAATATCAAACTGATTTGTACAGCTGCTTGTGTTGAAAATGTACTTGCAAAGTTGTTTGTGTTAAAAATGTACCAACGGTGTGCCCTGCAAGACTGAAAAATAAATACACATGCATTACTGTATCTGTTTAAATGTATGTTTTAACAAAGGATATTGGAAGAGAAGTACTTCTACTACTATTTACTACTATGTCTACTATTACTGCTATGACTATTTCAACATCTACTACAAATTCTACTACTACTACTACTACTACAACAACAACAACTACTGCTGCTTTCCATTGGGGCTACATGTATGTTGCTGATGCACAGCAAGGCACCATTGTGGTTCCTGTTTAAGTATTGTGTACAAGGCGACATGAGGATATTCTGAGCCCTCACAGCATTCTAGCACTATGCACTGTATTATCTGTGCAGTGCTTCTGTACATGCAGAATAGTTTGGGCACAGAATGTACAGTGTTCCATATGAGCAACAGGAAAGAAGTAAATACAAAATTAAAATTTCCTCTGACATATTGCTTGTGGCAGAGGTAGTGGTCGGTGGCTATTTGGAATTGCTTGTATATCCTGGGGAGGGGGTGTGAAATGGCATCCTGACACACGGCAGTACTGATTCCATGAAAAAGCCAGGTGCCGTGTCAAAAATCTCGCAAAGGATCTGAATGTGTACACACCAAACAGGCATTCACATGCAGCAGACAGTTTAAAGGCATGCGTGATGGAATGTACATCACTGCAAGACTGGTGCTGTGGGAGTATTTATGCTGAGTTAAGGGGACAATCAGAGAACAACAGTGCACATGGAAAAACCCTCATGACTACCTGGATGATTACCCCTTCTGGAAGACTAGTAGATCAAATGGTGCTCTAGATGATGTGCAGGCATAAAAACAAATTAGGTTATTCAGCCCAGGTTATGAAATGCACCATGAACATTACTGCCTGAATATGATACGGAGATTATTTTTGTGCAATGGTATGCACTATCACTGACTGAGTTAAGCTCATATTTGGCTTACAGTATGCCGACATCTTAGTCTGTTTAATATACCTAGTTCAGCTCCCAAGCAGTAATGCAGTACAAAATGTTTTGGTAATGTGCCAGCTAACTGTCCAATACAATTGCCTGTACTGTGAAGCCAAAACAGGAGCTTTAATAGAGCTCAACAAGTTATATTTGGATGATGAAATCCAACAAGTAAACTCTACCATGATGGATACAATAAATGGTGACAATCATAATGAGTATGTAACCTGAAAGTAATTTCATGAGGCTCAAATCTCTTCTCATGGACAGCCCAGGATCATTATCTAGTTACATGACCAACTCAAAATAAAAAGCAGGCAAATAGAATTATACCATGGACCGTTAGCGAAACTTGCAGGTTGACCCTAGTAAAAGTAAAAAAGTAAAAAACGAAAAAACGGACACAACGATAAGAAGTTCAAAAATACAAAAACCGACCATAGTAAAAGTAGCACGAGGCAAACGGAAAAACAATCGCCACGCTCGAACACAACGATACGAAGTTCAAAAATACAAAAATAACACACCACTTTAAAAACGTACACCACAAAACAAAAGTAAAAGCACAACCCACACCCAATATAAAAATAAAAGTAAAAACAACTAACATGAACATATAATTTTCCACCCCAACCCCCCCAGACCCCTGCTAGTTAGATATACCAACTCCAAGCTCCAATACAAAAACCGACCATAGTAAAAGTAGCACGAGGCAAACGGAAAAACAATCGCCACGCTCGAACACAACGATACGAAGTTCAAAAATACAAAAAATAACACACCACTTTAAAAACGTACACCACAAAACAAAAGTAAAAGCACAACCCACACCCAATATAAAAATAAAAGTAAAAACAACTAACATGAACATATAATTTTCCACCCCAACCCCCCCAGACCCCTGCTAGTTAGATATACCAACTCCAAGCTCCAATACAAAAACCGACCATAGTAAAAGTAGCACGAGGCAAACGGAAAAACAATCGCCACGCTCGAACACAACGATACGAAGTTCAAAAATACAAAAATAACACACCACTTTACAAACGTACACCACAAAACAAAAGTAAAAGCACAACCCACACCCAATATAAAAATAAAAGTAAAAACAACTAACATGAACATATAATTTTCCACCCCCACCCCCCCAGACCCCTGCTAGTTAGATATACCAACTCCAAGCTCACATTAACTAGAAAAAAACCTACCTGTACACTCACGGTCATACTTACACCTACTAATAAAACACGGAAGCCATAAATACTTCATATGGACAACTTTGCCAGACTTGTGCTTGCACGTGGCAAACGCTGACGCACTTTTTGATCAGAGTACTTGATCCTGGACTCCTCATAGTTTTATTTTAAATAAAATTCCTACAACATTACAATAAATTTACACAAACACAAGCGAACGGAGCATACTCAACTAGCAACGAACTACAAATACAATACATTTAAAACCAGCATATACTCAACAGTTTTTAGGGCTTAGTGGGTTACTAATAACATAAATAAAAGCGAATAGAGCACACTACTAAAACTACACTACCAGAAATTCAAAGCAATATTTACAAATGACCATAACTACGACCGCACTAACACAAATTAAAAGAAGTGTTTACTAATTATCAACGCTGTAAACTTATATTTTTATACATTTTTATACATTTATACACAGTAAAGTTAGTTAAATATACTAAGAGTACTTACCCAACACTCGAGAAGATGCAGTTGCAGCAGGTCCTTCACATATAATGGAGCCGACACGACTAAGTTCCAGATGAAAAGAAGTTCCACACTGCAGCTACTGCTTTTTATTAGGGTTATTGTGGGCTGGCCAAGGCGGCAATGATGTCACGATGTGGGCGGATCAGAAGGGCTTGCATACAGCATGCTAATAAGGCAGAGTTTACGTCACTTTGGGGGAGGATACTTCCTGGGATCTACTCGAGGCAGATGTGACATCATTATTTCAGAGCCGGAAAGCTGTTTTTCATTTTGTTTTTTAAAACGGAAACTAATACAGTACGGAGGGTTAGGAAGGTAAGCTGTAAAACAGTTTTCGTGATTTTTTTTTTAAAGTTGGGTTATTATTCTTTTTGGCCTGTAGCACATAAGGGGGACTTAAGGAGACAACAGATAGACCTTTTCTATTTCTTATCCCATTGTTTTCCTTTAAACAATGTGATTGGCTGTACAATGTTGAGGGTGGGAGGTTGGCATAATGGTTAAGTTGTTAACTTTGGAGGTGCAGGGTTTGATTCTCACATGCGGTAATTGGCTAGGCTTATAATGACCCATGAGGGCAGTTAGCCTAGTACTAACCTATGAACCGGTGAGATCTAAGGAAGGTTACTGCCAAAAGCGCCAAAGTCTTGTTTTTTTGTTGTTTATATTTTCGATTTTGAGGGTTTTTTTGTTTTTTTTTTTTTACAATAAATGTTTTGAAGGCTGGGAACGAGTATATCCATGGTGGTGTCTTCGTTATCTTACCGATATTGGTAAAAATATTCAAATTACTACGGAAAATGTTTGAAATAAAATCCGATTGCATAAAACAAGATAAGGGGAAACGACTGCATTTTCGCAAAGTATTTATTTTTCATATTAAGTAAAGATGTCCGAGTTATCAGAAGTGTATAAAGTGTTTACATGTTTGTGCAGTGTTACAGTAAAGTTATTTCGCAGAAGTACATCTATTACAGGGCATATTTCGTAGAATACAGCCATTGCAGAGCATATTTCACAAAGTACAGTATTTCAAAGAGTTTATTGTGTATTTGAATGTTCTTACAAGCTTACAGAGTTGTTTTTCCATACATAATTACAAGGGCCATATTTTCAGTGTTTTTGTGTATACTTTGTGGGCATGACAGATGGATTTTGAAAACCCAGTGCACTTATGTCTGACAGTAATATTGCTGAGAGTTGGAGAGTGTGAGCGCAAGAGTACGAAATTTTCATACAGGCTGCATTTTCTGAAAAAGATATCCGTACAAAGGCATGGATCTATATTATCTTGTTAACGGCATAACAGCGAATGCCGTTTCGCTGACAAGCAACGAACTGCAACTACCGTGAAAGCTCAGGTAAAAATCACTTGGCTGTCACTTTGACATAACCCTTTACTCCACTGTAGTGTGATCTCAGAGTTGCTATATTTAGGTAGGGGGGTATGGGTGGCACAGCCCCCCATATAGGGGGTGCTGGGGTCGAAGCCCCCCACTTTGAAATGTTTTAAGTGGTGGTTTGTGTCTTGTTGCTGTACCAATTTTATTTTTTTTCCCCTAGGAAAAAAATCTGTGACCTGGGCTTTCGCTGTATTTGCAGTTTGCTGTTTGTCGGTGAAATGGTATTTGCTGTTATGCCATTTCGACAAGATGATATAGACCCCAAAGACATTTATTCTACTTAATTTAGCTGGGTCAGAAGCCATAGAAAGGGAACGCTTATTTGTGCATGCACCTGCTTACCTATACAGGAGAGGGTGAAAACGGTCATATTGTTGTACCAGCTGAGTCAAGGGAGGACCCAGAGTGCTCAAAATGTAAATTTAGAGAAATGTGCAACACCCAGACAGCTGTTGCAATGGAAAGGCAGTTATTTTACACAAGGAATCAAAAGTCTGGTGAAACTTTTGCAGCAAATATAAGTGACCTGAGAAATGAGGCTAAAACGTGCATATTTGGTGATTTAAGGGATGGATTGATAAAGGACAGACTTGTGTGTGGTATAAAAGATGATGCTGTGAGAGAGATTTTGCTTCATGACAGTGACTTAACTTTAAATAAGGCCATTGAGATTTGTCAGGTATACGAGCTTACAGAAAAGCACACAAGTATGCTTACAAATGAGAACAGATCTAGAAGGCACAGTGACAGAGCTCATGTTGATAGTATTGCAGCATGTGGTTAAAGGAAACTGGTCGAAGCACATGGTAGCAACTGTAACCCCTGTAGCACTCACTGGTAAACCCCACAGCTTTCTAGCAAATTCCAGAGTTCACACAGTCTCACTGAAGCACAAGATTGAGTCAGCAAGCTGAAAGCGTAGGGCCAAACCTAGTTTGATTGCCATCTGTCTCTGTTGTGGTGGAAGTCATAAACCTAAAAGGGAACAGTGTTTAGCTTTTGGTCTACAATGCCACAAAAGTAATAAATGGAATCACTTCAAATGGTTTTGTAAATCAAAACGCCCACATTCTTTCATAAATGGGAACATTTTAAGAAATGTGTTGATCAATTAGAAATCCACATAGGGTCGCAGGCTACTCTTTATGTTGATGGTTTGTCGGTGCTTCATGAAACAGTCAATGCAGTAGATTTAAGGGCCAAGAATGAAATATTTTGTTCAGTTAAATGACAAACCCATAGAGCTCAAAGTTGATACAGGTTCCAAGTGCAATGTTATGTCAGCAGAAATATTTGCTAGTGTGTGTAAAGGTGAAAGGCTTGATTTTGCAAGGTGTGTGAAGCTTGTTGCTTATGGAGGTGAAGAAATTGAAACCGAAGGCTCAGTAGTGTTTTCATGTTACTCTGCTGGGAGAAGCTTTGACTTGTTCTATGTGGTCAAGAGGCACGTCCAGTCATTGTTAGGGTTCGGAGATGGTTTGAAAATGGGACTCCTTTCATTTAATAAGAAAGTCCATCTTGTTAGCGTAAAAGACCACTACTCTGATTTTGTCCAGTACATTTTTTCTACCTATGCTGATCTGTTCGAAGACAAACTAGGCAAACTTTAATTGTGTACTCCATGAAGTTAGACCCAAAGGTCAGTCCAGTTATCAAGGCCAGCACAAAAAGTTCCAGTAGCCATGCAGGACATGGTCAAAACAGATTTACATAAAGAAGTTTGACAAGGTGTGATTTGTCCAGTTGAAACCCCAACTGAATGGGTATCTTCATGGTGGTAGCTCACAAGAAAATCTCAGATGACATCCAGAATATGTATTGATCCACAAGATTTGAACAAAGCACTAAAAACACCTCATCATCCAATGTGCAAAGTAGAAGTCGTCACAGCCTTGATGCCAAATGCCACTATTTTTTTCTGTCTTAGGTGCATAGAGTTCGTTTTGGCAAATTCAGCTTGGCAAAAAATTATCATTGCTCACTGCATTCAGTACTCCATTTGGCAGGTACAGATTTTTGAGAATGCCATTTGGGATAAATTCTGCAAGTGAAGTCTTTCAATGAGCAATGGAGCAAATTTTTTTCTGGGTATCCTTGTGCTATTATAGTGGACGGCATACTAATAGGAGGTCATGATAAAGCAGAGCATGATTGAAACCTCAGAAAAGTTCTAGAAAGGGCATGTCAAGTGAATCTTAAGCTCATTCCACAGAAATGCAAGCTCAGGCTCTACAAGAGGTTACTTATGTTGGTCATTTATTTACTAGCGCAGGCTTACAACCAGACCCCTCAAAACAAACAGCCATTCTCGAGATGCCAGCATCAAATAATATTCAAGCCTTGCAACATTTTCTTCGTATCGTCAGTTTAGGAAAGTTCAATCCAGACTGAGGCAACTTTCAGCACCGCTTAGAGAGCTGACACGTAAAGATATATCCTGGTCTTTGTTAGTGCAGCAGTAACACCAAAGAGCATTTGATGTCCTGAAACAGAAAATGGCTAGTCTACTAAGTCTCAGATACTATGATGTTCACAAACCAGTTTCACTTTCCTGTGATGCTTCGAAGTTTGGTCTAGATGCAGTTATTTTACAAAAGGATTAACCTGTTGCCTTTGCATCGAGAAATCTTACCCAAACTGAGATGCTGTACGCCCAGATCAAAAAAGAGATTTTGGCAATTGTTTGCATGTTCAAAGTTCCATGATTATGTTTATGGTAGACCTGTCTAGATCAAAACAGACCACCAACCTTTAGTCACTGTCTTGAGAAAACCTATGTATTCAGCTCCAGTTGGACAGCAACATATGATGCTGAGACTGCAAAAGTATAATTTCAATGTTGTCTACATGAAAGGCAAACTTCTTTATCTTGTTGATACATTATCCAGATCGCCCAGCAACACCACAAAACAGCACGAGAATGAGAACCTTGATTTTGAAGTCTTGGAAGTGAGAAATTTTCTTCCACACCTTGATGAGCTGAGATCACACAGCCACAGGTCCAGTTTTACAAAGGCTCAGCCAAGGATGGCCGTCAAAGCAATCTAGTTTACCTCAAGAAGTGCAACCTTATTTTCAATACAGAGATGAGATTTTGTTAATGAAAGGTCCAAAAGTAATTGTTCCAAAGTCCTTCCAACAAGAGTACATTACTGTTTTGCATCATGGTCTCCCAGGAATCATTTCTATGAAAAGATGGGCAAGAGGTCTAGTATTTTGGCCTTCTATGTCACTAAACATTGAGACAGCACTTTCATCTTGTTCCATGTGTAGTAGTACAAAGCCACATCAACAGAAGGAACCACTTCAACTTAACCAGATTCCGGAACTACCTTGGTCGACGGTAGCCATCTTCGAGTGAAATGGTCAACATTATTTGGTGTTAGACACTTACTCCAATTGGTTCGAGATGGACCTACTTCCTAATCTAGCATTCAGTATAGTCATTACTAAGATGAAGCGATATTTTGCAGTACATGGTAGTCCACACAAAGTTATTTCTGAAAATGGCACAAAGTTTACATGCTAACAGTTCAAAAGATTTGCTGAATAATGGAACTTTACTCAAGTTACAAGTAGCCCAGAGTACCCGCAATCAAATGGTTTGGCAGAACATGCAGTTCAAAGTGCAAAACAGTTACTAGAGAAGTCAAAACGAGATAATGGTGATGTTTTTCTGAATCACTTGACTCTTAGAAATGTTCCTCACGATAAACATCTTGGTTCACCTGCTCAGAGACTTCTGTTGAGACAAAACCACAAACATTACCAATCAGTACTCAATTGTTGGTTCCATGTGTCAAGAGCAATAAGTTAGTGAAAGCTAATCTGTTGAAGTGCCTAACCCAGAAGTCTTACTACGATAAAACCAGCAAACCGTTCAATCCATTAAGAGAGGGTGAAGTGGTAAGGATGCAGACGTCCAAAGGTTATGATCGGGTTGGTGTGAGGAATATTGGTCCAGAACTGAGATCATAAATTGTGGAATAACCAGGAGCATTTTTTAGGTGGAATCGGAAGCATTTCAGGCCGGTGTCTGAGCCTATACCACAGCACATAGCCTATGAGAGTGTCTGGTGTTTCATTTCCACAGGGCATTCCCGTTCCAATGATGAATCCAGATGTTCCTGAAACAAGTTGTGTACCGCAGACTGTCCCTGTTGCTTAATTTGGTCCACACTGTTATGTTACGAGAAATGGTCGCATCTGTAAACCCTGTGACAGATACGAAGCAACTTGGACATAAACATTGTGTTTTGTTTCTAATGTATATAGTAATGCATGTCTCACTCGAGTATTGTTTTTCCAAAGGGCAATCTTTTTAAGAGGAAGGATGTAGATCTGTGTGTGTGCTTGTACTATCCAAGGGCTTGCACAAGTGTATAAATACCTGCACATGCAAGTCTGACTGCCATTTTGTAGTAAGCTGTTGAGATGTAACCATGTATGTATGTAAGGTCTGTCTTAACTAGTTTGTTCATACCTGATATGTTTCTATGTATTAAAGCATCTAAACAAAACCACCCGCCTGATTGTCTTATGTGTTAGAGAAGGGCGAGCAACAATGAATGACAAGTAAATTTCAGTGTTAGTGAAACTGCCAAAATTTTAAATGTCTGTCTGCATACAGAAGTACCATTTCTCACCGTTCTTTTACAGTGAAGGACTTGCAAAATGCTTGCACACTAACAGTTTAATTTCAGCTCTCCCAGTGTGAAAATAGAACTCTGAAGAGAGACCCAGTGAATTTGACTTTTTGGGTAAATTTTAGTTGCTGGCTATTAAGTACACTCCCTGGATGTCAGTCAGCAAAGAAGAAATTTAGGTAACCTGAAAGAAAATTAACTACAAAAGGTAAGGAGCAAACACTGGTTGGGAAGAATCCTGTAGCTGTTCAGAAAAAAGCAGTTCAAGCTGCAGCTTTGGTGCAAGACATGACTAAGTAATCTAGAGTAAAAAAAATACATCAAATGTGCTCAGAACTAATTAAAATAAAAGAAACACTGAAGGAGTATATCAACTCGGATAGCAAAAGGCTGGAAAAATTTGAAAAAGCTTTAGACAGATATTCAGATGAGCTGGTAAAACTGCAAAAATCAGAGGTTGAAATGAAGAAAAGGCTGGCTGAATATGACACTGCTCAAGAAGTGATGATTAAAAAGGTAGAGTTGGAGGACTGAGCATGTAGGGATAATCTGAGATTTCCTGCTGTACCAGAGAAACTGGAAGGAATAGACTACTAATTTTATGAAAGCACAAATAAGGTTTTTACAATGAGTACTCATTTAATTGGACGTTATGAAGGGTATGCTACATAATTCTAGTTTCAAACTAGAAGTGTGTTTATTCTTACGTAGTCTGTGTTTGTAGTCACTTTTTTGTGCTTGTTTTAAGATTGTGAGCATATCCAGTTGTAGGATGAATTTCATGAATTCCATATCCACGGTACTGTATAAATTCATATCGGGAAACCAGGTACTGTGGTATAGACCAAGGAAAGCACAGTGCAAGATGTACTGAACTGTGAAGCAGAAGTATACGTGCCAAAAGACTCAGCTTAATGGAGGAGATGAGTGAACTGTCTGTACTGCTTCAAAGAAATTAAGTAGTGCTACTTTTGGTACACCAGCTTTGTCAACAGAGGAACTGCAGAAATGCGGTCTATGTGGGACAACAAGAATACTGCAGAAATGCATTTGGAAGGTTGCTACCAAATAAGAAAGAGAATCCTTTCTACTCTGTGACTGAGTGAAACCTAACTCCCACCTGTCACTTCAAATGAGGGAGCATTTGGGTATGATGTGAAGTTGATGGGCATGGAAGCCAAAGGGCATTGAAAAACAAGGCATTATATTTTTTCCTCGTAAGCAATGTACAAACAAAACAGCAAAGTAGTGTTAAGTCAGGGTCTATGTTAAATCATCGAACGCTTAAAATAGCGAACAATGATTTATCGAATCCATGTAAGCAAAGGCTTACAATCTCGAGTGCTCAGAACAGAGATTTTTTTTCCAAGGGAAAAAATTGCTCTTCCACAAATATATATATATATATATATATCTATATATATATATATATATATATATATATATATATATATATATATAAACATTACATAAAGGGGGGGCTATGCCCCCCACACCCCTACTTAAATATACCAACTCAGAGATCGCACTACAGTAATGAAAACAGCAAAGTAACGGAAGCGGCCAAGCGATTTCTTTCCCAGGGAAAGAATTTGCGTGTATGCAGATGTTCTTCATCTCACATTGCTGCAGTCCTTACACTTGGGTAGTCCGCTGTCCTCGGTCGGCCCGAATATCAAAGTATAAGGCATGGGCTGGCGG
>NC_056741.1:592319301-592357537 GCF_019279795.1 Protopterus annectens
TTTATTTCCTCATTTCCACTTTAGTCAACGATGACGTGTGAGGATGCCCTTCATCTGTAGTAAGGGAAATGGTCTCCTGAGTGTTGAATTTTGCTTGTCAGGCTTAGAGTAATCATTTCAGATAACTTCGCTACTGGAAAGTATTGGCTTAAAAACACATCTGAGGAAACTGGATCCCAATTTTCTCCTGAGAATTTTGGCAAGGCCTCCAATGCGATTTCTAGCACTAGAAAGAGGCAATTAGAGGGGTGACAGGGATGGCCAATGGGTTACCTACACTGACTAATGACAGGTTAACAGAACTGCACAGAAAATTTGAAAAGTATCTCTAAGAGCAGCCAATGGCCGAAAGACCAATATTGTTTGATGAGCTGCCTGCTATACAGATGTAGTGATGCATGACGGCAAGTAAATTAATCTCAGAAAAAGGGAGACATAAGAAAAAATCTGAGACCTGAGACAATGGTACAACTCAATGAGAAATGCTGACTTATTTGCAGAGGCTCAAACACAGATTCTAGTTGATGATGTGCAGGTCTTGCTATGCTGTGATAGGAACTTACCTTATCTGGAAGCACTCCCTCTGGATAGAGCTGGCCCAGTGACAAAGGTGTGGAGCCCTTAATTTAACTACAATAAATTATGACCCTCTATGTTGGAGAACCTCTTGCTGGAAGAAAATTACTAGCTTGTGCAAAGACAAAAAGAAGACAGGACTTCAGAATGCAAAGCAATGCATATGCAATGCAGCTGGGACAGTAGTGCAGAAGCAAGACACATCTCTGTAGTTTAATACATGATACAGTAATGTCCTCTTCAATTGCGAGAGTGCAGGGAACATGCACAAAAATGGAGTCATTCCAAGGAGCATGGGCCTCCAAGATCTGGCTCTTCCCCCTCGATAACAGTGAAGATACTGACTCCACTGAAAACAGCTCCACACACATCAATGGATGTGCGGTGTTGCTCTTGTCAGAAAGAGGGTATTGGAAACAAAAGTTAACTGTTCATCACAGGAGGCTGACCAAGGCAGGTAGTGTGTCAAATTCCACCCCCAGCAAAAACTTTAGAGAGATCTCTTCAGGAGGAGACTTGCCAGGAATGGTGGTGTTTTTTCACTGAAACAGGGCGATATATAGTAACTAGATTTCATCCCCCATTAACTAAAGAGGGGATCACTGAAATATGAACTCAGGAAATTTATAGGAGATTAAGCACTATAAAAAGTAAAGCACTGCATTGCAATCTTCTAACCACAAAAGCAGGACCTGAACTGCTTTTTTCCTACCACGTTAAGGGAAAAATACTACAAAACACTGAAACTGTGTATTATTTTTCCATCAGAAAAAGGATAGAGAGAGCAAGGTTGCTGGCATCTGTCCCAAATTCTTTAATAGAAGGGAAAAAAAGTTGAAAATCTTCTGGACTTGGCTTTCTACATTCTCAAGTAATCGCCCAGTGGCCTAGGTCAGGATGGATTACTAGAAGTACTGAACAGGAGGCAAGAAATCCAACTGTTGCTGGCTGTTTTAAATATTAAGGATGCAATGGCTGAGCATACCCTGAAGATAACTGGCTTGAACTCCTGAAGTTGAGCCATACTGAACAGGTTTGGCACATCTTTTCCTAAATGGCTTAACACTGCCCAACAAGATCTGAGGTCATTGCTGGGGAGGGCTCATTACCCAAAACCCAGTTATCCAGTAGCAATGATCGTGAAGATACTCAGGAGTCAGTCAAAAATAATCAAATTAAACAATATTCTTAAAATGGCTTTTAGTGGGTGTGCAGCAAAATATTTAGCTTGCTCTGTCTTCTCACTAACAATGAGACAAACACATGCCCCAATTAAGTCCATGTTATCTGTGGACTTCATGGATTTACCCTCTTCTTTCTTACTGGTTTGCTGTTTTTGCTTCCTTATGGATTTAAACACTACCAAGAGTCTTATTCACTTACTCTCTCTGACAATTACTGGCTTCACAGCAGTACATGAATTCAGCTACAATGTCTGACAGCTGTGCACACATGCACATCTGATAAATTAACTGTATTCTGAAACATCCCATTATATACGCACAAGCCCACATGCATGTTTCCTCTTTTGAAGGATCTTTCATTTATCAATTCTGTACATATATAAACATCCATCTGCACTTCACACCCATTTGCTCTGTTCAGTGAGTAAACCAGTCCCTGAAAAGCTGCACATCTACTTACCTAGTCTGCCAGTCTGTTTAGTCTTCTTGCAGGCTCTGCGGGTGTCATCTCGCAGCTGGATAATAACTTGTAAGACTCTCAAGAAGAACTTCTGGGTGGATGTCTTTGAGGTCAGCATAGACATAGAAGGCAGCTGAAGCTCCCGACCACCAAGAGGTCGCTTATGAGATGCAACAATAACCACATTCTCAGCTGCATCAAACCTGTAAAAAAACAAACAAAAAAAAAAAACAATTACATTGGCACTAGCTCTGTGCTTCACTTAAATACATCAAGTATTTGTGTACATTTTTTTGTTTGAGGGGGGTTACAGGTGGAAGTGTGGGCATGGTTCAACTTAACCACTCTCAGCTGAAAGTAATTCAAGAAAGACTGCAAACAAATCAGATTTTAAAATTCAGGTTGGTGAAAAGAAACATTAGCTATACCATGGAACACAGTGAAGACAGTCATTAAAAAGTGGAGAAAATATGGGACAACAGTGACGTTGCAAAGCACTGGATGTCCCACTAAAACTGATGAAAAGACAAGAAGAAAAGTGGTCAGGGAAAAATGGTCTGATAAGGTTTTGGCCACAATTCCAAAAGGTACATTTGGCACAAAAAAGTACAGTTGTGTACACCTACCATAAATGTAGATGTTCCGAGTGTCTTCACTGTTGCAGTCTTAACTGTAGGGTGTTCCTGCCGGCAGGCAGCCCGAGGTCGGCCAGAATTCCAAAGTCTGGGTCCGGCGTCAGCTGTACCAGCAAGTACCCTGACGTCAGAACGCAGAGGTATGAAGCCGTCAGCCGACGCCATCTTCTCCAGCCTTTCTTGCCCCAGATGTCAGAAGCCCCCAGTAAACCAAAAGGTGTCCCAAAAAGGAAACACAAATACACCACAAAAGAAGTGGAAGAGGGAACAAACAAGAATAAGAGGGGATAGGTGGGAGGGAAACACCGACTGCCACAGTGAAGACACTCGAACATCTACATTTATGGTAGGTGTACACAACTGTACTATGTTCTTCGTGTTTCACTGTTGCAGTCATAACTGTAGGGTGGAATCCCAAAGCAGTGAAAGAGGGAGGAGGCTATGCAGAAGTAGGGGCAGCAAGAAGACCCTGCAAAACAGCACAGGCAAAGCCTGCCCTGGCCTTAGAATACAGAGGGAGATTATAGTGCTTGGAAAAAGTATGCACTGAACTCCAGGTGGCAGCTTCCAAAATATCTTTGGTAGGAACTCCTCTGAGAAAAGCTGCTGAAGTGGCAGCTGCTCTAGTAGAATGACTCCTCACAGTACCTGGAATCTGTTTCCCATAGTGAGAGTAACAAAACCTTATTCCATGAGCAATCCATTTAGAAACAGTTTGTTTAGAAATAGCCTTGCCTAGAGAACTGGAAGCATAAGAGATAAGCAATTGATCAGATTTTCTGAAATCTTTAGTTTTGTCCAGGTAAAAACGTAGCTGTCTGTGTACGTCCAATGAATGTAAAATCCTTTCCCCTTTATTTTGAGGATTAGGAAAGAAAGTAGGAAGGTGAACAGTCTGATTTAGAGCTACTTTCGAAATCACCTTAGGCATAAATGTAGGATTGGTCCTCAAGGAAACTCTGTCTTGGTGGAAAATAATATATGGTTCCACAGCCATGAGAGCTTGCAACTCTGAAACCCTTCTGGCAGAAGTCAATGCTAACAAAATAGCTGTCTTCCAGGATAAGAACTTGATATCTGAAGCCGCAGCAGGCTCAAAAGCAGGCAAAGAAAGTTTCTCCAAGACAAAATTAAGATCCCAAGCAGGAACAGGAGGAGTTCTGGGAGGCCTCAAATTCTTAGCCCCTCTCAAAAATTGTCTCACCAATTGGTGAGAAAAAATGGGAGGATCAGAGTTGAAATGAGCTGAGATAGCAGAAGCATGAATTTTGATGGATGAAAAGGAGAGGCCTTTAAGCAAAAGGTCTGAAAGGTAAAGTAAAATAGAGGAAATATCAGGCACAATAGGGTTAGAACCTCGGTCCTGCATCCAAATACAAAATCTTTTCCATTTAGAAGCATAAGATTTCCTAGTGCTAGGTCGTCTAGCTTCTAAAAGAACATCCAAAACTTGTTTGGGAAGAGCAGAAGGAATCAAAGGCCCTTGAAGAGCCACGCTGCCAGACATAGGGTCTTGAGTTGAGGGTGTAGCATCTGACCCTGATGCTGGGACAGAAGAGAAGGGTTCAGAGGTAAAATCCAAGGAGGTTCCAAGAACAGGTGTTTTAAGGTTGGATACCAAAAATGCCGAGGCCAATTTGGAGCTATCAGAATGATTATCTTGGGCTTGTCCTGTTTTATTTTCAGTAATACTCGAGGAAGAAGAGGAAGAGGAGGGAAGGCATATCCCAAAAGGTTCCTCCAGCTGAATGACAGGGCATCCACTTTCCAAGCTGTTTTGTGGAAGGACCTGGTGCAAAAAAAAGAGGCAGCTGATGATTGAGATGGGATGCAAACAGATCTATCTGAGGACAACTCCAAACTGCAGTAATCTTGCTGAATAGGCTGGGGTCCAGCATCCATTCGTGAGGATCCAAAAGGTTTCTGCTTAGGCTGTCTGCTAAGAGATTCTGTTTTCCTGGAATGAATTGAGCTTGAAGATGCAGATTCAGATTTAAAGCCGTGTCCCATAACTTCATGGCTAGTCTGCAGAGGGGGTAAGAATGAGAGCCCCCTTGTTTGTTTATGTACCACATGACTGTGGTATTGTCTGTACGAATCAGAAGAGGCCCCGGATTTAGATGTTTTTGGAAGGCTAGAAGAGCATTTTGAACTGCCAACATTTCCTTCAAGTTGATGTGCCAGGCTAGATGCTTCTTTGTCCAAGAACCCTGCTCACAAAGATTTTGAAAATGAGCTCCCCAAGCATAATCTGATGCATCCGTGGTTATGGTCTGAGAAAGTTGAGGCAGACGGAAGGGATTCCCTTTGTTTAAAGCACAAGCCCTGGACCACCAAAGGAACTCCTTCTGGAGGCAGGGAATCAGTGAAATCATTGTGTCCAGACTGTGGTAATGCTGTGACCATACACTCTTTAGGTACCATTGAAGTTTTCTCATGTGAAGCCTTGCATTTGGAATCAACAGAATGCAAGAAGCCATGTAGCCCAATGCCTGCAGGAATTTCCTTGCAGTGAGCTAAGTTAAAGTAGCCAAGGTTTTGAAAATTGAGGCCAGCTGTAATTGCTTTTCTGGAGTGAGGAAGGCCCTTTGCAAGTTTGTGTCTAGAAAAGCTCCCAAAAAGATCATTTGCTGAGAGGGGATCAAATGTGACTTTTTTTGTGTTCACTGAAAATCCCAGTATAACGAGAAGACGTTGAACAAAAAGCAGATGCTGAAGTAAAAGGTCTTTGCTGTCCGCCTGAATCAGGCAGTCATCCAGGTAGGGGTAAATTTCAATCCCTTGGAGTCTGCAATAAGCTACTACTATAGCCAGGCACTTGGTAAAGACTATGGGCGCAGTAGATAAACCAAAGGGCAGTACAGAGAATTGAAAGTGCCTTGAACCTGCCTTGAACCTGAGGTATTTCCTCCGTTCCTGCCTGATGGGAATGTGTAGGTAGGCTTCTTTCAAGTCCAATGTCACCATCCAGGCATCCTGGGAGAGCATTGGAAGAAGTTGTTGTAAAGTAAGCAACTTGAATTTTGGAATTTCCAGGAAGGTGTTTAATACCGAAAGGTCCAGAATCGGTCTCCATGAATTTTGCTTTCTTGGAACCAGAAATAGTCTTGAGTAAAAACCTTTTCCAATCTCTGAAAGTGGAACAGGCTCTATGGCTCTCATGGCCAATAAGGCGTCCACTTGATTTAAGGCCTCTGACCACTGATGTTTTGGCAGATCTGGCCAATCGATAGACCTTGGCAGAGTATGAAAGTGGAATTTGTAACCTCTTAAAATCAAGTCTAAAACCCATTTGTCCTGGGTAATCCGAGTCCAATTTTGGTAGAAGAGAGAAAGTTTTCCTCCGAGAGGGGCTTCCAGGCAAAGAGGACCTGTAGCCCAGCAGAGGGAGTCATTGGGTCTGCTTCCTTTGTGATTGAGATCTGTCTTCACCCCTTCTAGGTGATGAAGCAGTCCATTGTCTGGACCTGTAAGAGGCCTGTGCCTGAGCTCGACCTCTGGGGCGTCTATATCTTCCCCTTTGAGGCCTGTCAGACGTGGGAAAGGACCAATTTTTGGAGGGCCAATTCCTGGAAAATCTAGGAGGCTGAACCTGTAAGAAATCTTTCACAGTCTGCATAGATTTTGCTTTTTCTTCCATCTTTTTAATAACCTCCTCAGCCTTGGATCCAAATAAAACATCATGTTGAACAGGGGCATCTAACAGTTTAGCCTTAACCTGCTCAGGTAAATTCTGCTCACGAAGCCAAGCATGTCTCCTGATAACAGTTCCAGAGGCTGTGGCCCTGCAAGAAGCGTCCAAGGCATCAAAACCACAATGTAAACTATGTTTGCTAACTTGTTCAGTTGCATGCAATACATCCTGTAATTCCTTGTCCTCTGCACATGCAGGAAAGGTAGAAAGCCTTTGCTTTAAAACAGACAAAAGAAACTGCTGATACTTGAACATGTGAAACTGGCAATTTAAAGCTCTAATAGAAAGAGTAGCAGAAGTATAAACCTTTTTGCCCCACCTGTCCAAGGCACGAGAATCCTTTTCAGAGGGAATAGGATTTTTAGATGAAGCGGCCTTAGCAGCCTTAGAACCCTGAGAAATAGTTTCAGGATCTGCAGAAGGGTTCTTAAATAAAAATTGATCTGAATCAGGGACTCTGTAAAATCTATCAGGCTTAGAAGGAGCAGGCAGCAAGGAATCAGGATTCAGGTTAGCTTCAGAGAAAGCATCATCCACAATATCAAGTACAGGAGGAATAGCCAAAGGCCTGTGTTGAGGGAGAAGAAGAAATTCCCTAAGCCTCTTCTTGGAAGCAGAGTAATCCTGACCTTCCCAATGAAAATGCTCTCTCATCTCATGTAAGGTTTCCCCGAAAGAGAAATCTTCAGGGGGAGAAGCAGAGGGTAAAGAGTCCTCTGCATCAGAATCCTCATAAGGAGGAAAAGAATAATCCTGTTCAGAAGAAGAGACAGAAGACACAGAAGCCTGATCAGAGGAATCATAAGGTATATCCTGTCTAGGCCTTTTTTCAGGAGGAGGGCGAGAACCCCTAATCATAGGAAGCAAATCCTCAGCCATCCGTAGTAATTGCTTCTGGGTCTTGGGAGCTGTATCCGAAGCAGCTTGAGAAGAAACCCTTGGTTTAACAGGAGTCTTTGACTTTGCCTTTGTAGAAATAGTGATATGAGGCGGCCTGAAAACCCCCTCAGAAGCCGGTACCTGCACAGCGGTTCCATACCCATCTGAAGGAGCGACGTCCGAAGGTCCTGCAGCAGATAAATTACTAGGCTTAGATGGCTCCCCATGGGAATCCGTGTCGGCCATCGGTTCCGAAGTGGCGGACGACAGGGGCTGCAAAAGCGCCTCACTGACGACCGCCGAACCCGAAGCTGGCTCCGGCTGCAAAGTATCCTGTTTGGACCTCGGAGGCCTATCCTTGTCCTTGCGTTTCTTTTGAATTCCGGTTGTCAGTAAGGTATCCGACGACATCCTGTAATT
The DNA here is from genome assembly GCF_019279795.1 of Protopterus annectens. NCBI lineage: Eukaryota > Metazoa > Chordata > Ceratodontiformes > Protopteridae > Protopterus > Protopterus annectens. The sequence goes on from NC_056741.1 coordinate 592,327,150, forward strand.
GAATCGTCTACCAAAATAATTCAAGGCCCAATCGTACCTACGCTTGATGGTGCGAGAATTAAACCTGGCACAGAACAGACAGCAAGAAACGCCATGGTCAGGGCCTAAGCAAGGTAGACAGTAAGAGTGGAAATCTTTATGAGGTATTTGTTTTCCACACGATATAAAATTATTAACTTTTTCTGACATCGGAGGAGCAAGAAAAAGATTCCCCAACGGGGTACTTAGCTTGAGAAGAGAAGTAAAAACTTCGGACAGACAAACAAAGCACCTTGTCCTGAATGCGCCAACCAATGACTTGCGAGCTGCTTTCCACCACATGGCAAGAAAGACTGGAGAAGATGGCGTCAGCTGACGGCTTTATACCTCTGCGTTCTGACATCATGGTACTTGCTGGTACAGCCGACGCCGGACCCAGACTTTGGAATTCTGGCCGACCTTGGGCTGCCTGCCGGCAGGAACACCCTACAGTTATGACTGCAACAGTGAAACATGAAGAACATCACCACTTTGCATCATCAAAAGAAAACAATCTCCATGGTGAAAGCATGGTGGTGGTGGTGGCAATACATGCTTTGGGGCTGCTTTTCTTCAGCTGGAACTGGGGCTTTAGTCAAGGTGGATGGAATGATCAATAGTTCTAAATACCAGTCACTTTTGGCTCAAAACTTTCAGGCATCTGCGAGAAAGCTGAACATCAAGAGGAATTTCATCTTTCAACATGACAATGACCCCAAGCATACATCCAAATCAATAAAAGAACAGCTTCATTTGAAGAGGGCTGTGCACAAGAAATGCCCTCGCAATCTGACAGATTTGGAGCGCTTTTGCAAGGAAGAGTGGGCTGGGCATATTGCCAGGTCAAGATGTGCTATGATGACAGACTCCTACACAAGAAGACTGAATGCTGTAATTAAATCAAAAGGTGCTTCAACAAAGTATTAGTTTAAGGGTGTGCACACTTATGCAACCAGCTTATTGTACGTTTTTTATTTGTTTTTATATTTTTCTCCCAACAGATTTTCAATTCAATTGTAACGGTTATAAGTCACATTAAAGGTGGGAAAAGTTTTGAAATTATTTATTGCTGTCTAATTTTTTTTATATCACAAAAACCTGGCATTTTAACAGGGGTCTGTACACTTTATATTCACTGTAATTCTATAGAAGGAATCATACTCCAGTAATGATCCATATGATGAAACTCTGAGGACAATGACAACCATCTCTCCTATGTAACACTCAACGTCAGTGATGTCAGACTGCCCATAAGTGATGTCCCAGCTCAAAGGACACTCCTGAAGAGCAGTAATGGAGTTGTGTCACTTACAGCTGCAGTCACCAAAACAAACAATATGCTGACAAACTGCTCTAATGGTAATGCAAACATATTCCAATTTTTCCACAAAATATCAACTCTGCAAAACTATGCAAAATGTCTGCACCTCAGTCACTGCTGTACTAGTGCCCTGTTTCCATTTGTAAAGGCTTATACAACTTTTAACTAAGACAGTACTAACTTTTTTCAAACTCAAACTTTGAAGGATTTCTGTAAAATTGTGTGGAAGCAGCTATGCAGGAAACAATCTTTTACCTGCTCTGCATTTTGCCTTTTAGTTTAGTGGTCTGTGGCTGCTCTTCTGGGAAAGCATCTGGAGAATGGGTTTCATACTGTGCTCTCCGCTGCTGCTCCAGATTATATTCCCGTAATTCTGCAAGCAAGGTACCTATCAACAAATAAGAATTATTTTTTATCAGTTTCATCCATTTTTACCTACTTACTGAGAATATCTGTCTGAACATTGTATTACCTATTTGTTTACATAAGGTATGCCCAAGCTGTCTAGCACCATTTAACAGCAACTTCAAGACAGTATCTCTTGTCCCAGGATCTCCTCTTGAAAGCTGAAGAAGAACATTGGCTGCATCTTCTAGGCCTTCTTCAGAACATGAGTGAGAGGTCAGCACCTAGAGAGCAATCAAAACACAAACAAGATATAAATGATATGACAAAGCAATAACAATGACAGCAGATGAAAAACAACAAAAATGAAATCACTTACCCCAAAATGAGACAATTAAAATGCCCATGGCTGAAAGTAAATCATAATTCCAAATAGTTCCCATTTTAATGTAACCATGTAAAAATGTACTTAGTGGTAGAGATTCTTTTTAGGAAAATATGCAGCCTTTTCCCTCCACATTTTGGCCAATAAAAAGTACAACTGTTGCATGCTTAGCCCTTTAATATGCTTTTTCTTTCCCTTACACTCAGAGCTAATGACTCTGTGGAATGCATTAGGTGGAGATCAACTAGACAGATGGGGCATAGCTTTGCAACTTTCAAGACCAAAATATGTGACTATCTGCAAGAGATATGAAAACAGCGTTTGTCATGATCAGACTTGAGAAAAGTCCAAAACGCTGAAATCAAGAGCAGAAATGTTTGAAAAGTTTGCACACAACACTTCTAGAGACTGCAGGGCAAGGATGAAAACTGCTTTCTATTCTCTCTATAGTACAGATGACTTTTTAAGCCCAAATGTGTAATGCATTCATAATGTGCGACAGTTGGGTAACTGCAGGAGAAGGACAGAAGGTTTTCCTGGAGACCATTTCCAGGTTGGATTAATTTTTAATGTTTGCAGTCTGCAAAAGCTACCCACATTAAAAGTAATTCAATACTGTATGTTTACTACTGAGCATGTGAGTGTCTAGTAAGAAGCAAAACATAACAAAAAAGATAAAAAGCAATATTAACACAGAAAGGCAGTTTTACATGCTACAAAAGCTTCAAAGTTGCTCAGGCAGACATTAAAACTGTATACTCATTTCACAGAAGACTGAACAACTGCAAAACATGAAAAATACAGCAAGCTTAACTTAAGTCTAGTTGTGGGGCTATCAGAAACAAGAAGTAAAGAAACTGTCAACATGGACTTGCATAACCCCAGAACAAGATATACCTACTTAGTGCAGGTTGTATTTGGTAGCGATGAGACTACAACAGAACAAAATTTAATTGTTAAAAAGGATTGTGTTCATGGTTTGCCCAAAAGGTTGGACAGCAACAATGCAGGGGAATTCAACAATGGAGAGACACAGCTAACAATTTCTGCACCCAAACTAAAAGTAGCAGCCTATTGTCTTAGCCTAATAGCCTATAGCCTAATACAGCACGCAGGAAAAAAACAAATGCTCATGTAAAAAGAGGTTTTGTTGAAGAAGCACACATAAATGGGAAAATGCCCAATAATAGGATCTTACAGCAAGCAGAAAACTCCTACGTATACTGAACATTTTTTATTAACTGGTGTGTAGAAATAATCCAATCTTTCATCACAGTTTATAACAGCACCTGTGCTTGAGGGTACTAGTATGTATGAAAGGAAAAAATTTGTACTGGTAATAATCTGACAGACTTTTCTTCAATGACATTTAACTCAATACTTGTCAAGTCTATTTTCTTCAAAAATGTAAGTATATTTAAATCCCAATCAAACACAAGGCAGCACAGATCTTACAACAAGCGTCTGTTACAAGTCACTAAGCCTTAGAACTTCCATGGAGATTGTCTCTACTCCAATCACATCTCCAGCACATGGAATCTGACCCCTCAAACTATACCACCTACTGCTAACCCACAAAATTTAAAACACGCCAAGTCACACTTATCGAACTCCTGGCACTGCTCGTCTGAATCCTAACTGAACACTTCCTGAGAAATTCTAACAGATCTTGAATTTACTAAGCTATCTTTACATCTCCTACTCTGATTTTTTAACCTCTAAGTCATATATCTAACTATGTTTCTCTAAATATTATAATGTAATTTTTACACGAGTGTGGTGCTGTTTCACTAACAGTATGATGTTTTTCAATACATTTATGATCAACCATAGGAGCTAATGTTGATTTAACATATGTATTTTTGCTTATATTACTTACATATTCCTTTTAACTTATGGATTTTTTTTTGATTGCCACAACTTAAGTTTCTATTTTTTTTTTACATTATGTATTCTCTCTAGGGTTACTTTGACTATCATCCTATGCTTATTGTTTCTTAGATTATGTATTCTCTAACTACTGGGGATTTCCCCCTAGGACTCTGCTGAAAATGGGTTACCCACCCAGTTGGACTATCCCTGTAAACAAACATAAAATAAATAATAAACAAATAAATATTAACAGTGTGTGGGGGTGAGACCCCTATAACACCCTATTACAAAATGTTATTCTACACTGACTAATATGTTGAATTCTGACAATCCTACCACTGACAAAACATTAATGTATGTATCCCTGTACAACAGATGCTGCACACAAAATATGAACAAAATTAAGTGTTCAAAATATGAATCAGAGCTTTATAAGCAGTTACACTGCAGAGGTGAAACCTGCAAAGCTGTAGAAAAGCTATTCTATAAACAAACTGCAAAATGACAGGTCCTGGAGTTGTCACTTGAAAAGATGGGTAAGGTGGTGGACACGATAGTGTGCGCGCGTGTGTGTGTGTGTGTGTGTGTGTGTGTGTGCGCGTGCATAAACATTATTTAAAATCCAAGACAGTAAGTTGAAAATCTAGTGATGAGGAATGCATGGAGGACAGTGGCCCACAATGGAAGCCACTGACAGACTAGAACAAAAGCTGTCCTGTAACAGACAATACAAATAAAACAGAAGCAACAGATACAGAATGTGCAGATGGAAGCAGGAATAGATGTGATGTCCATCTATAATGAGTCACCATGAAAGCCTTCAGCTAAAATCATGTCAGACTGTTAAATATCTAGCTAAACAATGACATCAATCAAAGCAGAGGATCTTGGAAAAGCAAACAATGAGCACATCTACAACAATGTATGATATGCCTCTTGGTTTGTATCTGATTTGTGGAAGTGATAGCCAAAACAGACCCAGAGGAGGATATCCTTGTGTACAGGAAGCCTTATTTTGTAAAGCAAAACAAAAGTAACAGGGAAAACAATTTTTTTAAAAAATTAAAGGTGTGGCAGGGTGTGTGTTTCCATGAGGGGGCTATATACACCTTCAAAAAAGAGACACTTGCAAATATCTCCAGTGCTCATACAATGCAAGACTTTGACTGGGATACAAGTAAATCTGATCACAGCTGATCACAGATGGCTTATCTATCTACCTTTCCTCTACAGAGGAATAAGGCAACCGGTGCAGTTTTTATAAAAAACTATGTTATTTAGTCTTCAAAGATGGATGAGTGCTCTTGCTGTCAAATCTTAATGGTTCTACATTAAGGTCTACCCGAGTTATAAAGGCTTTCCAAATTGGAGGGATGGGCAAAATAGACGGGTGTTTTAACTGATGGAGGTAAAATACACCTCATTTGAGTATGTCATAATGGGGGCATTTTTTCATTGGTGATGTGACAAATACCTTACTGGAATATGACCAAATGTACCATCAATGGAGCAGGGTATCTACACTGGCTAATCCCCCTCATCCTCTTAACAGTATTTGTATTACACAACAATACCAGTTAACAATATTCAAGAAAAGCCCAACAGCGACTCAACCTGTATAAGCAAGATAACTCCTTTCTCCTTGTTTAAAAAGAACCATGTATTGCTACTTTAACTGAACAAACTGTCCTGCTTGAGATACCAATGATTCCCTTACAATGGCTAGAGATTCCAAGGAATTGGAAATGTTGGTGTTTCTTGAAGAGTTAAACCAACATGCTAGTAAAGAGTTATTAAAACTGCTGCAGAGGTTTGGTTAAGAGCACTCATTATGGATATTAAGTCAGTTTTTGTTCACAGGAAAGTGAACCATCATGTGACATCTACATATCAAGTCTCTCTGCACATGGCAAAATGTGAATGGGGATTTGTGTAAATTAAAGTGTCTAAGGACTGGGAGATGCTTTTAACTGTACAAGGTCAAAGATACAATGCTTAGTAGGTTTACCGGACTGTCTTCTAATTGTGTAATAAAAATGGCAAAGTGAGTGGTCTGCTTTTTTCCATATAAATGTAACTTATCTGAAGAGAGGGCTAAGAACAGATTAAACTAATTCCATACCTAAACACGTTTTTTTTCATTAACTCGAATCACCAGGAACAGTCCACAAAATAGTTTAAAACACACACCAGTTCCTACAGAAACAAAGCGTCCACCACAGCACAGGTCAATATAAATTAGTCAGGAGTACTTAAAAACTTCTTTATTTGAACTCAATAAAAACGGAATGGGGACTCAAGTACAAGCCCCTTCTAGGATCAGGGTCTGGTTTATACAATGGACCAAATAGGGCCACAACTGAAAATGGGGCTGATACTAATAAATTTAAGAAGGCATGTGTTATACAGCATTCATCACACAGTAGGGATATTGAAGACATTATCCTAAGAAACTGGACAGTTTTAAAGGCAGATAGTGACGTTTTGAGGATTGTGGGGATGGAGCCAAACTTTGTTTACAAGAATGGTTCCAACTTGAAATTATTGTTGGAAAGGAAGTTTGATGTAAATAAAGGTAGTGAGTGTGTTGGAACTAAAAAATGTGGCACCTGCCAGCAATGTCAATACATTTTTGAAGGAACAACTATCACTTTACAAAACTATAATAAAGCTAAAATTGTTTTTTGCAAGGGGAATTGTAGAACAAAAAAATTGGTGTATTTGGCTATTTGCACCCATTGTCCCTGCTATTATGTAGGAAAAACAATTAGGTGTTTGCGTAATAGAATTTATGACCATTACTATAGTATCAGGAAAAATGATGAGAACAATGCCCTTTGGAAGCATCTGAAAAACAGTAAGGGCTGTTCGACATTTAAATTTGGTATTTTAGAATTGGTCAAGGATAAAGTGAGAGGGGGTGACATTAAAAAGGTGGTTAGTGACAAGGAAGTTAGGTGGCAAATAAGACTGAACGCCTCTGTATACCCGGGAATAAATGATCATATTTCCATTAAACCCATATTGGACAACCATTGACAACCGAAGGGTTACAATTTAATAAAAAATAAAATGTATTTGTGGTATCCGAGGGGTTAACAATATGTCTGAGATAGAAATGTATATTACATTATCTGAATTAGTGAAGTGTGGACCATTTGTCTGTGTTATCTTGAAGCTATTGTATATTTTATGTATTTTTAGCATGTTGTTTATACACAAATGTTAAGTAATGTCTGGGGGAATGAGTATGATGGTTCTTCAATATTGCGTTCAGCACATTGACAATTGTGTTTAGTACTTTTTAAGAACAGTTTTTTCAACATTTTTAAACAGTTTTAATTGTTGTCAATTAATTATGTCAGGCGGTTAATTAATTGTGTGTCATGTGATAAGTGGATATAAATGGAGTTGTGCAGTTTAGCATAACTGTTCTGATGAAGTCCTAGAGTGATGAAAGTACTTAACATTTTTATTGAGTTCAAATAAAGAAGTTTTTAAGTACTCCTGACTAATTTATATTGACCTGTGCTGTGGTGGAAGCTTTGTTTCTGTAGGAACTGGTGTGTGTTTTAAACTACGTTTTTTTTTCAGATTGAAAGACAACAGCATAACAGTTTCTGCTTCACTGGCATATAACATGATATAATATGATTCCACAGATGGGCAAGAGAACCTGCTAAAAAAAAATGATCTTGTCCCTGCAGGTCCCATAACAGACAATGAGCATAACATAGCAATTTCAGCTGTCAGTCAAAAAAATCTTCTGAGTAGTATGCTTTCAGCAAATATTCTCTCCTTATCAGATGGAAAAGGCTGTGCGATGTTTCCTGCAAAGTGCAAACAGACTTTCAGATCTCCTAATAAGGTGATATAAATAAATGTGTGTACCTGACAAGACCAAAAAGCCAAAACTTCAAATCCAACACGGCCTGGACGAAATTGCCTATATCTAACATGAAAGAACACTGACCAACAAACTCCAGGTAAGTAACCACATCTCTGGGAAAGTACAGTTGTGTACACCTACCATAAATGTAGATGTTCGAGTGTCTTCACTGTTGCAGTCATAACTGTAGGGTGTTCCTGCCGGCAGGCAGCCCGAGGTCGAACAGAATTCCAAAGTCTGGGTCCGGCGTTGGCTGTACCAGCAAGTACCCTGATGTCAGAAGGCAGAGGTATAAAGCCATCAGCCGACGCCATCTTCTCCAGCCTTTCTTGCCCCAGATGTCAGAAGCCCCCAGTAAACCAAAAGGTGTCCCAAAAAGGAAACACAAATACACCACAAAAGAAGTGGAAGAGGGAACAAACAAGAATAAGAGGGGATAGGTGGGAGGGAAACACCGACTGCAACAGTGAAGACACTCGAACATCTACATTTATGGTAGGTGTACACAACTGTACTATGTTCTTCGTGTTTCACTGTTGCAGTCATAACTGTAGGGTGGAATCCCAAAGCAGTGAAAGAGGGAAGAGGCTATGCAGAAGTAGGGGCAGGAAGAAGACCCAGCAAAACAGCAGAGGCAAAGCCTGCCCTAGCCTTAGAATACAGAGGGAGATTATAGTGCTTGGAAAAAGTATGCACTGAACTCCAAGTGGCAGCTTCCAAAATATCTTTGGTAGGAACTCCTCTGAGAAAAGCTGCTGAAGTGGCAGCTGCTCTAGTAGAATGACTCCTCACAGTACCTGGAATCTGTTTCCCATAGTGAGAGTAACAAAACCTTATTCTATGAGCAATCCATTTGGAAATAGTTTGTTTAGAAATAGCCTTGCCTAGAGAACTGGAGGCATAAGAGATGAGCAATGGATCAGATTTTCTGAAATCTTTAGTTTTCTCCAGGTAAAAACGTAGCTGTCTGTGTACGTCCAATGAATGTAAAATCCTTTCCCCTTTATTTTAAGGATTAGGAAAGAAGGTAGGAAGGTGAATAGTCTGATTTAGAGCCACTTTCGAAATCACCTTAGGCATAAATGTAGGATTGGTCCTCAAGGAAACTCTGTCTTGGTGGAAAATAATATATGGTTCCCACAGCCATGAGAGCTTGCAACTCTGAAACCCTTCTGGCAGAAGTCAATGCCAACAAAATAGCTGTCTTCCAGGATAAGAACTTGATATCTGAAGCCGCAGCAGGCTCAAAAGGAGGCAAAGTAAGTTTCTCCAAGACATAATTAAGATCCCAAGCAGGAACAGGAGGAGTTCTGGGAGGCCTCAAATTCTTAGCCCCTCTCAAAAATTGTCTCACCAATTGGTGAGAAAAAATGGGAGGATCAGTGTTGAAATTAGCTGAGATAGCAGAAGCATGAATTTTGATGGAAGAAAAGGAGAGGCCTTTAAGCAAAAGGTCTGAAAGGTAAAGTAAAATATAGAGGAAATATCAGGCACAATAGGGTTAGAACCTCGGTCCTGCATCCAAATACAAAATCTTTTCCATTTAGAAGCATAAGATTTCCTAGTGCTAGGTCGTCTAGCTTCTAAAAGAACATCCAAAACTTGTTTGGGAAGAGCAGAAGGAATCAAAGGCCCTTGAAGAGCCACGCTGCCAGACATAGGGTCTTGAGTTGAGGGTGTAGCATCTGACCCTGATGCTGGGACAGAAGAGAAGGGTTCAGAGGTAAAATCCAAGGAGGTTCCAAGAACAGGTGTTTTAAGGTTGGATACCAAAACTGCCGTGGCCAATTTGGAGCTATCAGAATTATTATCTTGGGCTTGTCCTGTTTTATTTTCAGTAATACTCGAGGAAGAAGAGGAAGAGGAGGGAAGGCATATCCCGAAAGGTTCCTCCAGCTGAATGACAGGGCATCCACTTTCCAAGCTGTTTTGTGGAAGGACCTGGTGCAAAAAAAGAGGCAGCTGATGATTGAGATGGGAAGCAAACAGATCTATCTGAGAACAACCCCAAACTGCAGTAATCTTGCTGAATAGGCTGGGGTCCAGCATCCATTCGTGAGGATCCAAAAGGTTTCTGCTTAGGCTGTCTGCTAAGAGATTCTGTTTTCCTGGAATGAATTGATCTTGAAGATGCAGATTCAGATTTAAAGCCGTGTCCCATAACTTCATGGCTAGTCTGCAGAGGGGGTAAGAATGAGAGCCCCCTTGCTTGTTTATGTACCACATGACTGTGGTATTGTCTGTACGAATCAGAAGAGGCCCCGGATTTAGATGTTTTTGGAAGGCTAGAAGAGCATTTTGAACTGCCAACATTTCCTTTAAGTTGATGTGCCAGGCTAGATGCTTCTTTGTCCAAGAACCTTGCTGGCAAAGATTTTGAAAATGAGCTCCCCAAGCATAATCCGATGCGTCCGTGGTTATGGTTTGAGAAGGTTGAGGCAGACGGAAGGGATTCCCCTTTGTTTAAAGCACAAGCCCTGGACCACCAAAGGAACTCCTTCTGGAGGCAGGGAATCAGTGGAATCATTGTGTCCAGACTGTGGTAATGCTGTGACCATACACTCTTTAGGTACCATTGAAGTTTTCTCATGTGAAGCCTTGCATTTGGAATCAACAGAATGCAAGAAGCCATGTAGCCCAATGCCTGCAGGAATTTCCTTGCAGTGAGCTGAGTTAAAGTAGCCAATGTTTTGAAAATTGAGGCCAGCTGTAATTGCTTTTCTGGAGTGAGGAAGGCCCTTTGCAGGTTTGTGTCTAGAAAAGCTCCCAAAAAGATCATTTGCTGAGAGGGGATCAAATGTGACTTTTTTGTGTTCACTGAAAATCCCAGTATAAGGAGAAGACGTTGAACAAAAAGCAGATGCTGAAGTAAAAGGTCTTTGCTGTCCGCCTGAATCAGGCAGTCGTCCAGGTAGGGGTAAATCTGAATCCCTTGGAGTCTGCAATAAGCTACTACTGCAGCCAGGCACTTGGTAAAGACTCTGGGCGCAGTAGATAAACCAAAGGGCAGTACAGAGAATTGAAAGTGCCTCGAACCTGCCTTGAACCTGAGGTATTTTCTGCGTTCCTGCCTGATGGGAATGTGTAGGTAGGCTTCTTTGAAGTCCAATGTCACCATCCAGGAATCCTGGGAGAGCATTGGAAGAAGTTGTTGTAAAGTAAGCAACTTGAATTTTGGAATTTCCAGGAAGGTGTTTAATACCGAAAGGTCCAGAATCGGTCTCCAAGAATTTTGCTTTCTTGGAACCAGAAATAGTCTTGAGTAAAAACCTTTTCCCATCTCTGAAAGTGGAACAGGCTCTATGGCTCTCATGGCCAATAAGGCGTCCACTTGATTTAAGGCCTCTGACCACTGATGTTTTGGCAGATCTGGCCAACCGATAGACCTTGGCAGAGTATGAAAGTGGAATTTGTAACCTCTTAAAATCACGTCTAAAACCCATTTGTCCTGGGTAATCTGAGTCCAATTTTGGTAGAAAAGAGAATGTTTTCCTCCGAGAGGGGCTTCCAGGCAAAGAGGACCTGTAGCCCAGCAGAGGGAGTCATTGGGTCTGCTTCCTTTGTGATTGAGATCTGTCTTCACCCCTTCCAGGTGATGAAGCAGTCCATTGTCTGGACCTGTAAGAGGCCTGTGCCTGAGCTCGACCTCTGGGGCGTCTATATCTTCCCCTTTGAGGCCTGTCAGACGTGGGAAAGGACCAATTTTTGGAGGGCCAATTCCTGGAAAATCTAGGAGGCTGAACCTGTAAGAAATCTTTCACAGTCTGCATAGATTTTGCTTTTTCTTCCATCTTTTTAATAACCTCCTCAGCCTTGGATCCAAATAAAACATCATGTTGAACAGGGGCATCTAACAGTTTAGCCTTAACCTGCTCAGGTAAATTCTGCTCACGAAGCCAAGCATGTCTCCTGATAACAGTACCAGAGGCTGCGGCCCTGCTAGAAGCTTCCAAGGCATCAAAACCACAATGTAAACTATGTTTGCTAACTTGTTCAGTTGCATGCAATACATCCTGTAATTCCTTGTCCTCTGCACATGCAGGAAAGGTAGAAAGCCTTTGTTTTAAAACAGACAAAAGAAATTGCTGATACTTGAACATGTGAAACTGTCAATTTAAAGCTCTAATAGAAAGAGTAGCAGAAGTATAAACCTTTTTGCCCCACCTATCCAAGGCACGAGAATCCTTTTCAGAGGGAAGAGGATTTTTAGATGAAGCGGCCTTAGCAGCCTTAGAACCCTGAGAAATAGTTTCAGGATCTGCAGAAGGGTTCTTAAATAAAAATTGATGGGAATCAGGGACTCTGTAAAATCTGTCAGGCTTAGAAGGAGCAGGCGGCAAGGAATCAGGATTCAGGTTAGCTTCAGAGAAAGCATCATCCACAATATCAAGTACAGGAAGAATAGCCAAAGGCCTGTGTTGAGGGAGAAGGAGAAATTCCCTAAGCCTCTTCTTGGAAGCAGAGTAATCCTGACCTTCCCAATGAAAATGCTCTCTCATCTCATGTAAGGTTTCCCCAAAGAGAAATCTTCAGGGGGAGAAGCAGAGAGTATAGAGTCCTCTGCATCAGAATCCTCATAAGGAGGAAAAGAATAATCCTGTTCAGAAGAAGAGACAGAAGACACAGAAGCCTGATCAGAGGAATCATAAGGTATATCCTTGTCTAGGCCTTTTTTCAGGAGGAGGGTGAGAACCCCTAATCATTGTAAGAAAATCCTCAGCCATCCGTAGTAATTGCTTCTGAGTCTTGGGAGCTGTATCCGAAGCAGCTTGAGAAGAAACCCTTGGCTTAACAGGAGTCTTTGACTTTGCCTTTGTAGAAATAGTGATATGAGAAGGCCTGAAAACCCTCTCAGAAGCGACGTCCGAAGGTCCTGCAGCAGATAAATTACTAGGCCTAGATGGCCCCCCATGGGAATCCGTGTCGGCCATCGGTTCTGAAGTGGCAGACGACAGGGGCTGCAAAAGCGCCTCACTGACGACCGCCGAACCCGAAGCTGGCTCCGGCTGCAAAATATCCTGTTTGGACCTCGGAGGCCTATCCTTGTCCTTGCGTTTCTTTTGAATTCCGGTTGTCAGTAAGGTATCCGACGACATCCTGTAATTGAATAGTCTACCGAAATAATTCAAGGCCCAATCGTACCTACGCTTGATAGTGCGAGAATTAAACCTGGCACAGAACCGACAGCAAGAAACGTCGTGGTCATGGCCTAAGCAAGGTAGACAGTAAGAGTGGAAATCTTTAGGAGATATTTGTTTTCCACACGATATACAATTATTAACATTTTCTGACATCGGAGGAGCAAGAAAAAGATTCCCCAACGGGGTACTTAGCTTGAGAAGAGAAGTAAAAACTTTGGACCGACGACAAACAAAGCACGTTGTCCTAAATGCGCCAACTGACTTGCGAGCTGCTTTCCACCGCACGGCAAGAAAGACTGGAGAAGATGGCGTCGGCTGACGGCTTTATACCTCTACGTTCTGACGTCAGGGTACTTGCTGGTACAGCCAACGCCGGACCCAGACTTTGGAATTCTGGCCGACCTCGGGCTGCCTGCCGGCAGGAACACCCTACAGTTATGACTGCAACAGTGAAACACGAAGAACATCAACAAAACTAAAAATGGTAAACTGAAGAAAATTAAACCCACCCATGTGGGGGGCTTCACCCACCCCAACTGAATGTACCAAGTCTGAGATACCACTACAGTGGGGAAAGGGCTAAGTTCATCATGAAGGCAACTCGTTATAACTTTTCTTGGTCTAGCCCTTGTAGGGAATGCGAGTATAAGAATGGGAGTTGATAACTACCTCCAGTTTGCAAACACCCACAAGCTTGGTTAGTCACACTCCAACAATATCAATTTTCAAGTCAGATAAGCATATATACCAAGGAGAAAGGTATCTAGGACACAGCCGTGTAGGACATCGGATAGAAATTCTTTGTCTACAGCAAACACCTCTGATTTTAGCAAAACAGAGTTCCAACAACCAGCAAATAACCTAATCAGTGGAGATGGTAGAGATTTGTGAATAAACACATCAATGACAGTGAAGTTCTTGACAAGGTCTATGTAGGCAGTTGCCCTGATAGCTCTATTAAAGAGAGTTATGTACTTAAAACTTGGTATCTGTGTTATCCTATGTCATTATTCCTCACAGTAGGGTCTTGGATCCAACATCAGATCAGAGCCAGCAATTTTAGCTTAGACAGATCCAAGGCTCAAGATCCTCCCTCTCCCATAATCCCCTGCTGCCCTATACCTCTCGGACAGAGTTTAACATACCCAGTATCACCATGACCCAAAGGGTAGAAAGGGTAACAGTCCTGGACCCACAACACTCCAACTTCCTCAGATGATCCAACAAGTAAGGGAGACGGCAGGAGGGAATGTGAGGAATAATTACATAGGACAGCACAGATGCCAAGTTATGGTAAATACATAACTCTATATTCGATGTTATCCATGTCATTATTCCTCATAGTAGGGTCAGAGTTCTCATCTACAATTTACCTTGGGAAGACTCCAGGAAGGACATGTTAAAGCACTGTGGAACCAAGGGAAGCCCTGTTCCTGGAAACCAAATCCAGCTTGTAATGTGATATAAAGGTGTGAGGATTCAATGAGGTGGTGGCAGAGCAAATATCATCAATGGAGAGTCTGGCCATGAAGGCTGAAGTAGTAGCCATAGACCTAGCAGAATGAGCTCTAACCTTTCCTGGAACTTCAAGATGCTTGTTGGTGTAGACTGTAGAAATACAGCTGGAGGTCCATTTAGAGATGGTTACTTTACAAATGGGGAGGTCACATCTACCAGGTGAAAAAGCTACAAAGAGCTGGTCTGATTAGCAAAACCCCTTAGTCCAATGCAAATAAGACAGCAATTGGCTGTGTACATTCAAAGTATGCAGAATGGACTCTCCGTGAATGGAATAATTGGGAAAGAAAACTGTTAAATGAATACATTGGTTCAGATTGGATTCAGTGGAAACCTTGGGCAAAAAGGATGTATTTGTTCCAACAAACACTCTCTCTCTTTGTGAAAGACCATATACGGACGAGCAATTGAAAGGGCTTACAGCTCACACACCCTCTTAGCTGAAGTTATGGCTACCAGGAAAGCCATTTTCCATGAGAAAAAAATTGAAATTGCAAGAACTAGAAGGCACAAATGGGCTCTGAGGCAGAGATTGCAGCACAAAGGTTAGACCCCAAGGGGGCAAAAGATACTTAACGGGTGGTCTTAGAAGGAAAACTTTTAGTTATGTCCTCACCATAACTTCAGATGTTTGGGATCCATCTCGCCTGCATTCTGACTGATGGGTTCGGAGCCGATCCTCGGCTCCGACTAGGCACGCTTATGCCAAAGAGCGAAGTCTCTTATTGGCTGAGCTTACTATATCCCAGGATGCACCACTACCAGTCCCCCAGATCAAGTTTGTCCGCATACATGCACACACGCATGCACTGCTTATATAACATTGACAGATGATACAAGATAGAAAACAGTAGAACCCAAACCGTTCAATCTCTTCTGATCTCCAAGGCAGGGGGAAGGAGGGTGGGTATTAGGAATGTAGGCGAGATGGATCCCAAACATCTGAAGTTATGGTGAGTACATAACTAAAAGATGTTATGTGATCCTATCTCCTACATTCTGACTGATGGGACAGCCCCTAGCACCTAAATCCTGGGTGGCTCACTGGAAAACACTCCTGAGTACCGTGGAACCAAATGATGCTCGTCCTTTAGATGCCACATCCAATTTATAGTGGGAAATGAAAGTGTGCGGGTTGGACCAAGTAGCCGCAGCACAAATTTCAGAAATAGCGAGCTTGGAATGGAATGCAATAGAGGTAGCCATAGCTCTAGTAGAGTGAGCTTTGACAGATGTTGTAAGTTGCTTATTTGAAGAGGAATAAGCTTGAGTTATGCAATCTCTGATCCATTTGGCAATAGTAGCTTTAGTGATGGTTTTACCCAGTTTATTGTCTGAAAAGGACACAAAAGTACAGTTTTGTACCTACCATAAATGTAGATGTTCGAAGATCCACATTGCTGCAGTCCTTACATATGGGTAGTCCGCTGTCCTCGGTCGGCCCGAATACCAAAGTATTAGGCTGACGTCGGTCAAGGCGCTTAAAACTGACATCAGGACGTCAGGGTACAAAAGCGCATGACCGACGTCATATCCTCAGTCTTTTCTTGCCCCAGATGTCAGAAGGCCCTAACAAGAAAGGCCAAAGCCAAAAAACAGCAAAAACTAACCAACCACCCCTGCACTAACCATATTTACAATATGTACAACCCAAACCACACCACCACCTCTAACTACAGAGGGGAAGGAGGGAGGAATTGACTGCAGCAATGTGGATCTTCGAACATCTACATTTATGGTAGGTACAAAACTGTACTATGTTCTTCATCTCACATTGCTGCAGTCCTTACATATGGGTAGAATCCCAAAGCAGAGGTAAGGGAGGATGGCAAAACTATAAAGCATTAGGGGCTGCCAAAATGCCCTGTAAAATTGCAGTGGCAAATCCAGCCCTAGATTTAGAGTAAAGTGGAAGGTGGTAATGCTTAGAGAAAGTATGCACTGAACTCCAAGTAGCTGCTTCCAAAATATCTTTAGTAGCCACCCCTTAAAAAGCTGTAGAAGTGGCAGTAGCCCTAGTGGAATGAGGCCTAATCCCAGCTGGAATCTCCTTACCATGATGGGAATAACAGAAAGCAATACAAAAACCAATCCACTTAGAAATAGTTTGTTTTGAAACAGGTTTGCCCTGAGAACCCAAAGCAAAAGAAACAAACAACTGCTGAGACTGTCTGAACCCTTTAGTTCTGCTCAAATAATATCGCAACTGTCTGTGCATATCCAAAGTGTGCAAAATCCTCTCCTTTATTTTGGGGGTTTGCATAAAAAGTAGGCAAATGAATAGTTTGGTTTAAAGCCACACTAGAAACCACTTTAGGCATAAAAGAAGGGTTAGTACGCAAAGACACCCTATCCTTGTGGAAAATTAAGAAAGGCTCAACCGCAATAAGGGCCTGTAATTCAGAAACCCTTCTCGCAGAGGTAATGGCCAACAAAAGCAGGCTTCCATGATAAATATTTCAACTCTGCAGTTGCTGCAGGCTCAAAAGGTTGTAGAGTGAGTTTCTCCAACACAAAATTGAGATCCCAAGCAGGAGTAGGAGCTCTACGTGGGGGTCTTATATTCTTTAGTCCTCTAAGGAATTGCTTAAACAAAGGATGAGAAAATAATGGTGGGTCACAGTCATAGTGAGCAGAAATCGCTGCAGCATGAACCTTTATAGAGGAGAAGGACAAACCTTTGTCCAATAACTCAGTAAGGTATTGAAGAGCAACACTTAAATTAGGTTTAGAAACATCAAAGTCCTTTGCTGCACTCCAAAATAAAAATCTCCTCCATTTATCTGTGTAAACTTTCCTTGTACTAGGCCTTCTGGCCTCCAAAATAACATTCAAAACTTGTTGTGGAAGCTGAGACCCTCCAGGGTTTAAAACAGAATATGCCAGGCTGTTAGATGTAGAGAGTGAAGTTTGACATTGAGTAAGTGACTGTTCTCCTGAGACAGCAGGTGAGGAATCAAGGCAAAGGCCATGGAGGCTCCGCACCACACTTCTGAGTAATGGGTACCAGTGCTGTCGAGGCCAATCCGGAGCTATTAAAATCATGTTTGGCTTGTCCTGTCTGACCTTCAGGAGTACCTTTGGGAGGAGAGGCAGAGGTGGAAAGGCATACACGTGAAGATTGCTCCAATTGAATGAGAGAGCATCCACTTTCCAAGCTGTGGGATGAAACCTTTTGTGCAAAACTTTGGCAGCTGGTAATTTAGTGGAGAAGCAAACAGATCTATGTCTGGAGTTCCCATAACACTGTCAATTTCTGAAATACATGAGGATCCAATTTCCACCGTGGGGATCCATAATTTGTCTGCTCAACACATCTGCTAAGGAGTTCTGTGCTCCTGGCAGAAACCTTGCCTGAAGATTTAGCTGTAAACTGAGAGCAGTCTCCCACAAAATCATTGCTTGTCTGCATAGAGGATATGAATGCGTCCCCTTGCTTGTTGATGTACCACATGACAGTTGTGTTGTCTGTTTGAATCAACACCTGCCCTGGAAGAAGTACATCCTTGAAAGCTATCAATGCAAATTGGACTGCTAACATCTCCTTCAAGTTGATATGTAAATGTTGAAGTCTGGCAGGCCACGTGTCTTGTACCCATTTTCCATTTAGATGAGCTCCCCAAGCTTTGTCTGAGGCATCTGTCGTCAAAATCTGACTCGCCTCTGGTCGGGTCACAGAGAGTCCCTTGTTTAGGTGACATTCCTGAGCCCACCACAAAAATTCCTTTTGAATGCAAGGTATTATCTGAATGACAGTGTCCAAATCTTGGCAGTGCTGCGTCCATACATTTTGAGATACCATTGTAGCTTCCTCATATGCAGTTTGGCATTGGGAAGTACCAGAATACAAGATGCCATGAACCCCAAGGCTTGAAGGACTGTCCTTGCAGTCAGCCTGGACTGACGAGACAATTGGTGGAAGTAAAGAGAAAGATTCTTTTGTTTGTCCGGGGTCAAAAGGCCATCTGGGATGCTGTATTCAGTCTCACACCCAGAAAGCACATGTCCTGAGAGGGTACTAGACTGGACTTTATTTCGTTCACAGAATACCCCAGGCATCTTAACACTGCCATCACATACTGTAAATGATGAAGAAGTTCGTCCTTTCCTTGGGCCAGAATCAGGCAATCGTCTAAATAAGGATAGATTTGTATTCCTCTTAGCCTGAAGAAAGCTACCACTGGAGCCAGAACCTTCGTGAACACTCTGGGCGCAGTAGATAAGCCAAAGGGCAATGCAGAGAACTGATAATGAAAAGTCCCAGCCCGAAAACGCAGATACTTCCTGCAACTGAGCCTGATAGGAACATGAAGGTAAGCCTCCTTGAGATCCAGAGTTACCATCCAATGATCTTTGCCCAGCAGAGGTAAAAGCTGTTGTAACGTCAACATTTTGAACTTGGGAATGTCCAAATAAGTGTTGAGGATAGATAAATCCAAAATTGGTCTCCACGTGTTCCCTTTCTTTGGTACTAGAAACAGGCGAGAATAAAATCCTAGGCCCACTTCTGGCAGAGGGACCGGTTGTATGGCCCCTATTTGAAGTAGTTGAGAAATTTGTTTGCGAGCCTCTAGTCTTTGCTGAGGAGGAACGTCTGGCATGCCTTTGAAGGGAGGCAAGGTATGGAAATAAAACTTGTAACCTTGGTGTATGATATCCAATACCCATTTGTCTTGGGTAATCAAAATCCAATTTTCCTTGGAGTGCCAACCTTCCTCCCAAAGGTGCTGCCAGGCAAGAAGGATCTGGCAGCTGGAAAAGTAGGTCATTGGGCCTGTTTACGAAAGGACTGGCCCCTGCCCTCACCCGAAGATTGTGCAGGGGAACTCCCTGTTCTAGGTCTGAAAGAACTCTGAGCTCTGCCCCTACCACGTCTAGATCTACCCCTAGACTGAGAATCATAAGAAGGATACGTCCACCCCTTAGCAGGCCAATTCCTACTAAACTTCGGAGGCTGAACTTGCAAAAAATCTTTAACAGCCTGCATAGACTTAGCCTTGTCTTCCATTTTCTTCAAAACTGACTCCACAGGTGAACCAAACAACACATCAGACTGCAAAGGAGCATCCAAAATCCTTGTCTTAACATGGTCAGATAAATTCTGATCCTTCAGCCAGGCGTGCCTGCGAAGAACTGAACCAGTGGCAGCCACCCTAGACGAGGCCTGCACAGCATCAAAATCACATTGTAATGAATGCTTACCCACCTGTTCAGAGACATGCACCAAATCTTGTAATTCTTTACACGCAATGCCTTCCGCCAGAGCATCCACCTTAGACTTCAATTGAGAAAGAAGAAAGTTTTGATATTTCAACATATGAAACTGGCAATTCAAAGCCCTCATAGCTAAGGTAGAAGATGTATAGACCACCTTTCCCCATCTATCCAAAGCTCTGGCCTCTTTATCTAGAGGAACCGGATTTTTTACAACAGAGGCCTTGACACCCTTAAGTCCCTGACTAATAGTTTCTGGGTCCGCCCTAGGACTCTTATAAAGATATTTATGAGCCTCAGGCACCCTGTAATACCTATCCGGTTTAACAGGCGCAGGAGGCAGAGAATCAGGATTAAGGGAAGCCTCTGAAAACACATCTTCCACAACATCCAGAACAGGGGGTATAGCCAAGGGCCTATGTTGGGGTAAAAGCAAAAATTCCCTAAGCCTTTTCCGAGAATCAGAGAAGTCCTGGCCTTCCCACTTAAAATGTTCCCTCATAGAATGAAGTGTCTCTGAAAAAGAAAAATCCTCTGGAGGAGAAGCAGAAGGAGTGGAATCATCTGCATCAGAATCAGAATAAGGAGAGTACTCCTGCAAGTCTTCAGCCGAAGACTCTGAAACATCCGAAGCCTGCTCAAAACTTCCCAACTCTGGCTCCACCCTAGGCCTCTTATCAGGAGGGGGCAAAGAACCTCTAATCAGAGTAATCAAATCTTCTGCCATTTTAAGCATGTGCTTCTTAGGCACAGACCCTGCTGAACTAGGAGTGACACCAACAGAAGCTAAACCTGGCCTGCCTCTGGGAGAAGCCTTGGAAACAGAAGGAGAGGGCCTAACCACCCTAGGAAGGGAGGGGAGTACAGTAACCTGAGAAGCCCCTTCAGCGTGACCTGCCTCTAGAGAGGCCACATCCTGCAAAATCAAAGTTTCCCCCTGAGACTCCAGAGAAGTCTCCGTCGGAACCACCGGTTCCACTGAAGCCTCTAAAGAACCGGCGTCCGGAACGGACGACTCATCTTGCCTGGGTTTAACTGTTTTGTCTTTGCGCTTCTTCGTAGAAGTGGGCGCCGGAGAATCCGACGGCATATTATAATTGCACTGCTTACCGAAGACCAGCCTAGCACAATCTAACCTTCGCTTAATAGTGCGCTTATTGAACCTAGCACAAAAGCGACACCCAACAACGTCGTGCTCAGGTCCCAAACAAGGAATGCACAAAGAATGATAATCCCTATGCGGTATCTGTTTCCCACAAGAAATACAGTTATTCACTTTTTCTGACATCCGGTAATACACTGAGGCAAGAAAAACCAAAATATTCCCAACGGGTACTTAGCCAACTTGGATTCGGTCTGAAACTCCGAACTCGAAAAATTTCAGAACGCCGAACGGCACTTGCAACGCTGCTTCTGCATCGGACCATGCGGCAAAAAAGACTGAGGATATGACGTCGGTCATGCGCTTTTGTACCCTGACGTCCTGATATCAGTTTTAAGCGCCTTGACTGACGTCAGCCTAATACTTTGGTATTCGGGCCGACCGAGGACAGCGGACTACCCATATGTAAGGACTGCAGCAATGTGAGATGAAGAACATCAATTGATCTGTTTTCCGAATTTGCTGAGTCCTATCTAGATAGAAGAGTAATTGCCTGTGAACATCCAACGTATGGAAGGTGTATTCCGCTTTGAGAATTTTGGAAAGAAAACTGGTAGCTCTAAAGATTGTTGGAGACAGAGATTAGAGCAAACTTTTGGGACAAAAGATGGATTAGGTCTAAGTGATACTCTATCCTTGTGAAAAATCAAGTACGGTGGTTTGATAGATAGGGCTTGAAGTTCTGAAACTCTTCTTGCAGAGGTAATTGCAATTAAGAAGGCAGTTTTCCAAGACAGATATTTCAACTCACATGTAGCAGCTGGTTCAAAGGGGGAAGATGTTAAGGCACGAAGTACCAAATCAAGAACCCACGGAGGCGCAGGATGAAAAACTGGGGGTCTTAAAAGCACAGCACCTTTCATGAACGTTTTACATAATCTGTTGCTCATCAACGGTGGGTCTATGGAATCGTGAAATTTGGAGATAGCTGCCAGTTGGACTTTAATAGTAGAGACTGAAGATCCTTGATTAAACAAGAATGTTAAAAATTTCAAGACCTCTGGTATCGGGGCAGTAATAGGGTCTAAGCCTCTGAGTTGAGCCCAGATAGCAAACCTCTTCCACTTACTATGATACAATTTCTTAGTGGTGGGTTTGTGGGCTGAAGATAAAATGTGGATAACTTCTGGGTCCAAGGTGTGATTTCTGACTAAAGTCGGAAGTGGAGGAGCCAAGCTGTTAATTTCAAAGTGTGAAGGGACTGGTGCTGTTGTCCCGACTGATGAACCAGAAGGTCCGGAGTTAGATCCAAGAACCAAGGACCGTCCAGAGTATATTTCTGTAGGTAGGGGAACCATACCTGACGAGGCCAGTACGGAGCAATTAGAATCATTGTGGACCCCAATTGGGAAGCTTTCTGGATGACTTTGGGGAGGAGTGGAATCGGAGGGAAAGCATAAAGCAGTCCTGTTGGCCAAGGTTGGACTAGAGCATCCGTAGCTGCCTCCCTGACGGGGTCAAGGAAAAGAACCTTTGCACTTCGTGTTTCGTGGTGTTGCAAACAGGTCGCAGCACGGAATCCCCATCTTTTGAAAATCTGAGCTGCTACTGTTTCGTTCAGAGACCACTCGTGAGGAGAGAGAATAGTCCTGCTCAGTCTGTCTGCCAATACATTGGATTTGCCTGGAATGTGGGTCGCTACCAGGAAACGCTTGGTAGCCACTGCCCATTCCCACACCCTCATGGCCTCTCTGCAAAGGGGGTAAGATCTGGTCCCTCCTTGTTTGTTTAGATACCAGACTACCGACATGTTGTCTGTGTGGATGGCGATAATGCCTTGAGGGAGAAACTTGGGGAGGGCTTGTAAGGACAGAAGTACAGCCCTCATTTCCAACACATTGATATGGAGAGATGTTTCGTTGGGAAGCCAAGAACCTTGAACTGACCTGCCCAGACAATGCCCCCACCCGTCTGGGAGGCATCCGTAGTCAAGGTGGCCACCGGAGGGGGTATAACAAAGGGTCTTCCCTGATTCAGATTGGATGGCAGAAGCCACCAGAGGAGGTCCTGTTTGCACGTTTCTGTAATCAGTATGTGATGATTGAGGGGGAGATCTTGAAAAGACCATTGTGTCGATAATAGCCACTGGAGAATCCTCATGTGCAACCTTGCCAGAGGAACTAGGGGAACCGTGGCAGACATTGAACCTAGAAGTTACAGGACCATCCTGGCTGGGGCTTTGGATCTTAGAAGCAGGGCTCGGACCTGATTTTGTAATGTTTGTATCCTTTCGGTAGGAAGGAAGATCCGCATTAATTTTGAGTCTATCTCTGCTCCTATGAATTTTATGCGCTGAGAAGGCAGCAAGACAGACTTTGACCAGTTGAATGCAATTCCCAGGGAAACACCCAGGGAGATGGTGGCTTGTAGGTTCTCTAGTAGTAGATGCCTGGTGGTGGCAGTCAGGAGCGAGTCGTCCAGATAGGGAAACACTTGGAATCTGAGACTCCTCAGGTGAGCAGTCACTACTGCCAAACACTTGGTGAACACCCTGGGGGCTGTGGTGAGACCAAAAGGCAGTGCACAAAATTGGAAATGACTGTCTCCCAGGCTGAAGCGCAGATACCTCCTGGACACCTGATGTATCGGTATGTGATAATAGGCGTCCTTGAGATCTATGGAGCACATCCAAACATCTTTCTCCAACAATGGGAGAATGGATTGTAAAGTGACCATTGAATTTGGACTTCATGACGGACTGGTTTAGTTTGCTGAGATCCAAAATGGGTCTCAGGTCCCCTGTCTTTTTTGGCACTAAAAAGAACCTTGAGTAATTTCCGGATCCGATCTGGTCTGTGGGGACCGGTTGGATGACTCCTTTTTCTAGCAGCTTTGAAGCTTCTACGGCTGCAATTTCCCTTTGACTGGGTGGTGGGTCCGGGATTTTTTTGGACGGTGGGGGTGAGCGTGTAAAGGGAATGGTGTAACCTCCGGCAATAATCCGAAGCACCCATCTGTCCTGAGTAATAGACTCCCAGGCTTTTAGGTGCTTGGCAACGGCACCCGACTGGCTCGAGCAGCACAGCCGGGAAATCCCTCATGGAGTGTGGGAGGCTGAAGAGCCACGAAAGGACTCGCGGTCTCCAGTGTTGCGGGGGCCTCTGCCGCCTCCGGGACGGCGTCTCCCAGGAAAATTCCCCGTCCTCTGCCTCTGGAAGGGGAATCTTCCTGCTGTTGAGGAAAGAATTTCTCTGATTTGCGGAACCACATCTTCCCTCCTCTTTTAGCCTTGGGATAAGGCCGAAGGGAGTGGAATAACGATGCTACGGCAGATAAAATCTTTCCCTCCTGCTCACAGCGGTAAGAGTGTCTTTACCTTGGGTCCAAACAAAGAGGACCCATCAAAGGGAGCGTCGGCAAAGGAAGACTTGAAGGCCTCCGCGAAATGACACAACGGAGCCAGGCTTGACTCCGTAGAGCCACGCCTGTGCCTGCCGCACTGCCCGCCCCTTCGGGCGCATATGAAATGAGCCTCATGGACGAGTTAGAAATCGAGGTAAGGATAGCCAACTGAGAGCTAACCGACTGGGCTAGCTGCTCAGGTAGGTTACCTGAGAGGGAGTCTGAGAGCTCCTTGACTAGATCCCTCTGTAGTCTGGTGAAATGTGCCAAATAATTCAGGGACCTCAGAATAAAGGCCGCTGAAGTCAGGGTGCGCTTCCCACGGTCCATGCTCCTAGACTCCTTATTAGGAGGATGGACGGACGTTGAAGCCTCTGCCACGCCCTGCTGGGTAGCAGATGCCACCACCATGGCATCTACAGCCACGCTTAAGAACTCCTTCTCGGGTGGGGCAGACAAAAATTTATTAGGGCGAGAAGGCACTGGTTCCACAGTATCTGGATGTTCCCATGCCCTCCGACAAACCAAATCCAGGAGCTCGTCGAAGGGCGGAGACACCCAGGAGGCGGAGGGCTGAGCCGAGGCCTTGAGGAACACCGACTCATCAGCGGAGGGTTTGGAATTCCAGCCGCCTCGTTTAAGGATCTCTAGAATGTCTGCAAATGAGACATCATCCGAGGACGACTTTGGGGACCCCTCCGCATCATCAAGATCAGTGTCCGATGTAAGAGACTCATCGGGGGAGTCCACGTGCTTCCTCTTGCACGTTCTCTTCCTTGGGGGCTCCTCCGAAGACAACTCCGAAAGACCCTCAGGAGGAGGGGAACCCCCAGTGGGGGTAACCTCAGGCCCCAGGGCTCCGCTGCCTAGAGACAGGGGAACTGCCAAAGACCCAGTCTCCATGCCCAGGGAAGGTGCCGGTAAGGCCGTAGAGATGGCCGAAGAAGACTTGGCCAAGGCACTCCTCATAGCTCTGAAGGCCGGACCCCCAGAATCCTGGGAAGGTCCGGTCTCCTGAGCCATGATAGCAGACGGAAGTCCCGCGGCCGAAGCACCGAGGGAGGCTTGGAACCGACAGCATTGGTCCTGAAACGTCACCCCCGGGTCCAGCCGAAGAAGTCCGTGTGCTAAACTCGGACCCGAAGGCCGGGGTTGGAGTAAGGGTCGGAGCCGACCCTAGGATCTCTACTGGCTCCATCAGCACCTGCTCAGACGGAGCCAAAGCGGTCGGAGGAGGAATGGCAATGGAATGGGCTATCGGCTCCGAAGCCAAGTGGGTCGGAGCCGAAACAAATTTCTGAAAGACTGGGGACTGGAACAGTCTTTGGAGCACCCTGTCTATGTCCGAATCTGACATCCTTGATGACCTGGAAGAGACCGAATGGGTCCGAGTAGGCCTCTCCAACGGCTCCAAGGGACTAGGGGACCGGCTCCGAATCGACTCGACAATTATCGGCGCCGAAGGAGTGTCCAAACCAATTTCCATCGGTGCGAAGAGGGCTTCGCCGAGGAGGAAGTGTCTGAGGACAACCTTCATCGGCTCCGAGATCAGTGGAGCCGATGAAGGTGACTCGCCTCTCGATGCCCCAGCCGTCGGCTCCGAACCCAGAGGAGTCGAGGCTGGAGGCATCGAGGCAGACCGTTCGCCTCGGCCCAAGTCCGTGGAGCCGAAGGAGAAGCCTGCCTATGTTTTTTGGCGGTCGGTTCCGACGGACTGGTCAGAGCCGACGCCCTTTTCTTTTTAGCAGGAGAAGGAGAGGAAGCTAATGCCTCTTCAAATGAGGGTTTAATAAGGCCTTTTAAGATAAGTTTATTTTTTCTCTCTTGGAGGACCCTTGAGGAAAACGCGTGACACACACTACAGGACTCCTGCAAATGTTTGGCGCCCAAACAGTACACACAGAGAGAGTGGTCATCTGTAATAGACATTTTGAAGCTGCACTTAGTGCACTTCTTAAAACCAGAAGGCCTAGGAGCCTGTGACATTATGGCAACCAATCAAGTGTAACAACCGAAAACAAAACACACTAATTACCACAGAGAAACTTTTCTCTCTCTTTTTTTTTTTTTTTTTTTTTTTTTTAAATAACCAAGAACTGTCACAAAGAAGAAGCTAGACAGGATCCAAGAACCCTTAAATACAAACGGAACTTGAAGGCAAAGTAACTGACAGGGGAAGGCCCTTCAATTGAAAGGAAACCTCTAGTCAGAAAAAAAGGGCGCAATCACCACACAAATACTTCACAAAAAATATCAGTCATACACAAAAAGACTAAATAGCCGTTAAAACAGCTTTTTTGTTGAAAATCTAGGAATTCCCTGACAGGAAAGTAAGTGAAAAACACTACTTAGCTCAGCCAGCTCGAGACCACGTCTTTGCTTGATAGCGGCAAACGAGATCTGGGGGACTGGTAGTGGTGCATCCTGGGATATAGTAAGCTCAGCCAATAAGAGACTTCGCTCTTTGGCATAAGCGTGCCGAGTCGGAGCAGAGGATCGGCTCCGAACCCATCAGTCAGAATGTAGGCGAGATAGGATCACATAACATCGTCTTTCGCGAAGGCTTTACAGAATTTGCAAGAGAAAGTAGGTTCACTATTCTCAAGAAAATTGGAAACTACAGCCAACTGAAGCTTAAAAGTAGAAAAAACTTGCCCCTTCCTGAAAAGGTGAGGAAAATAACAGAGTATCTGGCACAGAAACAGGAAAGGGGTCCAGATTCCTGCTCCTAGACCAGATAAAAAACCTTTTCCATTTGCTAATATAAACATTTCTGGTGGAAGGTTTTTAGGAGGCTAGGATAATATTTTTGATAGGAAAGCTAACCTGGACTGTTTCAAAAATCACTGGAATTGGAGAAACCATGCGGTTAGATGAAGGGTTTGAAGATTGGGAAGAGAGCCTAGAAGATGGGAGATCAGATCCTGAATGGGATCCGGTATCCAATGGGGATACTTCAGGTGAGACCTTAGGAAGGAAAACCATGGCTGGCAATGCCAGAAGGGAGCAAAAAGGATCAGGGATGTACTCAGGAGTTGCACTTTCTGCAAAACTTTGGAGAGAGGAGGGTAAGCATTGAAGAGATTCGGAGGCCAATCATGGACTAGAGCATTCCTCTGTGACTCCCTGGCTGGGGGGATCATGGCAAAGTACATGGTGCCTTTGTTGTTGGTTGGGGAGCCAAAGAGGTCACAGCATGTTTGACTCCAACAACTGAAAATCTGTTTTGCCACTGGTGGAATGAGGGACCACTCGTGAGGACTCGATATGGTTCTGCTGAGTTTGTCAGCCAACATGATGAAGTCCTTGGGAATATGTGTTACAAGAAAAAAGCGCCAGGAGGACATACCATTTCCACACTCGTATGTCCTCTCTGCACAAAGGGCAAAATCTTGTTCCCCCTATTTATTGATATACCAGAGCACTGCCATGTTGTCCATCTGAAATGCAACTGTCTCCAGAGGGAGACAATTCTGAAAGGCTTGCAATGTTAGGAGGACTGTTCTCATCTCTAGAACGTTTATGTGCAATTTGGTCTCTATGGGGGACCACATGCATTGAAATTTTCTCCTCTGGAAATGCTCCTCCACCCCAACAGGGAAGCGTCCGTGGTCACAGTGGCCTTGGGCAGAGCGAGTGAAAAGGGCCTGCCTAAAATGAGATCCTGAGACTGAAGCCATGAAAGAAGGTGCTGTCTGCACACTGGCATCAATTTTCTGGACATAGGTTGAGACAGAATGGACCACTGACCTGCCAGGGACCAATGTAAAACCCACGTGTGGTACCTTGCTAGTGGCACAAGCTGTATGGCTGCGGCCATGGATCCTAGGGTCTGAAGAACCAAGTGGACTGGAGGATTCGAAAGATTAAAGACTTGCGTGATCTGCTCCCAGATCACTTGTACTATGCAAAGAGGTAATGCTGCAATCTCTTTGAGGAAGTCTAGCTGGACTCTATGAAATCTGATTTTTGTGTAAGGACCAGATTGGACTTAAGAGAGGTTCAAGGTAATCCCAAATTGGCTGAACAGAAGTACATACCGGTTTGGCTTGTGACAGTCAATAGCTCATGGGTGCCATGAGGAAGCAATCGCCGAGGTACAGACACCTGGAATCCCTACAGCTTCAGGTGAGCCCCCACCATTGCCATACATTTAAAAATACCTGGAAGGCTGTGGGGGAGTCCAAAGTGCAGAGCTCCGAACTGGTAATCATTGGCGTGTAATCGGAAGCAAATTTTGATGCGATATAGTAGGCTTCCGGGAGATCCACTGAGCACATCCAGTCATCCTTGCGTAAGAGAGGCAGAATGGACTGAACAGTGACTATCTGGAATTTGGACTTCTTGACCAAAAGATTCAACTCCCTGAGGTCCAGAAGAGGAAGCAGGTATGCAATCTTTTTTGGCACTAAAAAGAAACGAGAGTAAGTTCTGGATCCTCTTTGTCCTGTTGGGACCTCTTGGATGGCTCTTTATTGAAGAAGTTATACAACTTCCTTGAAGGCCAACTCCCTTGGGCAAGGTGGTACATCGGGGAGATGCCTTCGTATAGGAAAGTGTTGAAAAAAGGGAATGAAATAACCCGTGGAAACAATGTTTAACACCCAGTGATCGGAAATGATGCTTGTCCAGGCTAGTGGGTGAAGGGAAAGATGACTCTCGACTGCCTCGAGGGGAAGGAAGTCGGGAAACACTTCAGGAGTGCTGAAAAGGGCAACTAAGAGAAGAGTTTCCTTAAGCCCTGATTTTGCAAAATGACCTCTGAGGAAAAGAAAACTTGATCCGAAATGCGAACAAGGTCTTTCCTTCCTGCTCACTATGGATCAGAGTTTCTTTCACAGAAGGTCCAAAGAGGGTAGACCCGTCAAAGGGAGCTTTGGTATAAGACGCTTTGAAGAACTCCGCAAACCCGCACAGTCATAACCAAGCATGCCGCCTTACAGCTACGCTGGTACCTGCTGCTTGAGAGGTAGCTACAGCTGCATTAGAAATTAACCTTATCGAGGAATTAGTGAGGGACGTCCGAGTAGAAAGCTTGGGAGACACCTTCTTGAGGTCCTTCTATGGAAACAACTCTGTAATGGAAGTGGAGAGTTCTTTGACAAAGTCCCATTGCAGGTGGATGAAGTGTGCCAAGAAATTAACTGCCCTCAGTCCCAAAGGTAGCGGAGGAAAACGCACCATTCCCATGCCGGTTAATTGCCTGAGATGCCCTGTTCGGGGTATGGATCATGGACCTCTGCTACACCATCTCTTTTTGGTGGCAGCGGCAACCACACCGGCATTGACTGGGACTCCTTTGCTCCAGAAAGGATGGTCCACTGGAGGACTAAGGAACTTGTTGGCTCGCTTCAATATCGGTTCCACAGTGTCCGTTTCCTTCCGAGCCCTGCAGGTGATAAGATCCACCAACTCGTCAGCAGAGGGGGACACCCGGGAAGTACACGGGCCCATCCCAAAAGCCTTTAAGAACATACACTCCTCTGAAGATAGAGGTTGGAGGGGCCATCCGCCCTTTTGCCTAAGCATCTCCAGGATATCCCCAAAGGAGACATCATCAAGCAAAGATGTGGGGGACTTGTCTACCATATTGAGGTCAGCATCTTCTGTGAGGGACTCAAAGGCTGAGTCCAAGTGCCTCCTCCTGCACTTTCTCTTATGAGGTGCCACCTTTGTGGAGGGGCTCCATGGACGACTTGGAAAATGTGGGAACCCTGGGAAAGGAGGAAACGCCCTGAAGACTAGTAAAAAAGGGGCTGACACTGGACAGGATGAGCGGCCTCATCACCCAAGGTAGAGAAGGGTAGGGGTGGACATGGAGTGGGAGACCTCACTGCAGTCCTGGAAAAGGTCCACTCTAAAACTATGAAAGCAAACAGGCTTGAAGAGGTCCGATTCCTCATTCTCAGAGGGCAAGGCCACCCAGAAAGGAAGAACAGACCTTGACAAAGCACAGTGATCCCTGGATGATACTGGACTGGAGCTATCCAGGGCCAAGGTCCTCAGGGGGAGGGACTGATCTGAAAAGTCAGGGCCAGACGCTGCCCCCCCCCCCACAGGGAGACGGCGCCTACTGCTGTGGCCCGGGGCCCAATCTGGTCAGAGGGTGGGGGGACAGAACAGGCCAAGGATCCTGATAAGGTTGAGAAAAAGGGGAAACTCTGCACCGCTGCTAGATCTG